>NC_084548.2:6587500-6702500 GCF_033978685.3 Nerophis lumbriciformis
ATGGACTGGACTCTCACAATATTATGTTAGATACACTATGGACTGAACTCGCACTATTATGTTAGATCCACTATGGTCTGGACTCTCACTATTATGCTAGATCCACTATGGACTGGACTCTCACTATTATGTTAGATCCACTATGGACTGGACTCTCACTATTTTGTTAGATCCACTATGGACTGGACTCTCACTATTTTGTTAGATCCACTATGGACTGGACTCTCACTATTTTGTTAGATCCACTATGGACTGGACTCTCACAATATTATGCTAGATCCACTATGGAGTGGACTCTTACTATTATGTTAGATCAACTATGGACTGGACTCTCACTATTATGTTAGATCCACTGTGGACTGGACTCTCACTATTATGTTAGATCCACTATGGACTGGACTCACACTATTATGTTAGATCCACTATGGACTGGACTCTCACACTATTATGTTAGATCCACTATGGACTGGACTCTCACAATATTATGCTAGATCCACTGTGGACTGGACTCTTGCTATTATGTTAGATCCACTGTGGACTGGACTCTAACGCTATCATGTTAGATCCACTATGGATTGGACTCTCCATTATGTTAGATCCACTATGGACTGGATTCTCCATTATGTTAGATCCACTATGGACTGGACTCTCACAATATTATGTTAGATCCACATCTGCGGTCCCCTCCAAGGTTTCTCATTGTCATCCCATTGGGTTGAGTTTTCCCTTGCCCTGATGTGGGATCTGAGCCGAGGATGTCGTTGTGGCTTGTGCAGCCCTTTGAGACACTCGTGATTTAGGGCTATATAAATAAACATTGGTTGGTTGATTGATTGATCAAGGCTAAGTTTGTGTCCTTTCGCCATTTCTGACGTGGCATACCGCCCTTCACCGTTCATCGGAAGATTACAGAAGGCTCTCAATAGTGGGATGAGACCAAGTACTGTAATCCCTAATGAAGTGTTAATGCGAAGCAGGCTTGTCATTGCTCATCACCAGCTCCGCTCTTTTCTGCCCGACCGGTTAAGTGCGCATCTGCGAAGAAGAAAAATGGAACCCAAAGGGGACGTCGGCGATGTGATAAAGAGCAGGTAATCAATGTGATCACTTACATTTTTGCCGCCCCCGCCCCAATGTACATTAAAGGCTGACATGTGCGAACCTTGCATTCGCATTTTCACAAATCACATTAGGCGACCTGAAGGGAAACGCGGCGTCAATTCATCAGGATTTGAAGAGAAACTGACTCATGTGATGAATGCAGAGCCTGAACGTTTTACCCAATGGTGGCTCATCCTCCTGGGAACTCCCACTCCTCCTTATCTGCCAGGGCGTGTTTGGTTGCCTTTGCCAAGTGCAAAAAAGACAAGGGTGATGTGATTTAGCATCTGTGTTCGCTGGATGCCTTGTCATCAAGATTAGGCTCAACAAAACCGCCGTTTTGATCCGCACTGCAGGGGCTGCACTGCAACAAGTCAGTGGTCAAAAACAAGAAACAAAAATACAAAAATGATTGGTATTTTATTTGAACTCAGCACAATTATCTGCCAATAGAACAAGAACATTTGGCTTGTCAAGACTTTCCAAAACAAGTCAAATTAGCTAACCTCAATGAACCCCGAAATACCTTAAAATAAGTATATTCTCACTAATAACAAGTGCACTTTTCTTGGTAGATAAAAAAAAAGAGACCTCTTTGCTCAATATGTTGAAAATGTTCTTAAATGAAGTAAATGCTAGTGCCATGATCTTGACTTAATGATATGCGCTCGGCATTACATTTCTTGAAACCAGCAAACTTATTAAAAAAAACGAGTTTTGTCACACCGCGGTCAGGGAAGTCTTGTCTTGGGTTTTTCTGTCTTGTGATTTGCATGTTTTAGTTTGAAAAGTAACTCTCCTCTCGTTTCAGGTCACTTGCCCTTCCTTTTGTGTCATCAGTCTGACGTCATCCCGGTTCCCTGATTGTTTCCACCTGTTCCCTATTACCCTCATGTGTTTTATAAGCCCAATCCTCCCTTTGTTCTGTGCCAGATTGTTTCGTTTATTCGTGCTCTCTAGCACCATGCCCATGTCCATGCCTTGTCTTGCCTTGTCTCGTCTTGTGCTTATGTTCTTTGATTCTGAATCCCTTCGTTGCTATTTTGAGTTTTCCTTTCTTCCTCCTCAGCAGAGTTATATTTTGTTATTTAGTTTATTCAGCCGAAGTGGCTGAATAAATTATAAATAAATAATAATAATAATAATTAAATTAATAATAATAATAATAATAATTAAATAAATAATTCAAGTTATTTTTAATTCTTTCCTCACATTTTTGAGTGACAATTTTTGTTAATACTTTATTAGATTAGATAGTATAGAATTTTTCATAGCTGTTGTTTCTTCCTCCTGTTGGAGCGTTTTTTTGTTTATACATTTTATAGCATATATTAATTATAGTTTGTCTTTGCTTTTGTGTTTTCCTCCGTTCGGAGCGATTTTTGGTTGTTCCTATTTTTTTTTGGAACCTTTTTTGCCGGTTAGTTTTTGGATAAAATAGATATTGTAATCCTTGACTTTGGAGGTGAAAAGGAAGCTGTCAAAATAAAAGCCTGTCTATATTCCTCTCCTCTGCATCTGAGTCCTATCCTTTTACCAAGCCCTGACAAGTTTATTGTTCCTAATGGAAAGGCAACAAGGCAACTGCTTGTTACTCTCGGGGTCTCCTAGCCGCTCAAGCAAATCATATTGTCTAAAAATGCATTTTTCCATTGATAACATGACATCATCGCGCCAAGTGCGTGCTCTTTCAGTCAATTAGTGCACATATGAACAGCCCGGCCCCCGGCCAATTTTTTTTTTGTAACAGTGTATTTTTAATACACTGTAGCACTTTGAGGTTGTTTGCTCAATGTAAAGTGCCTATTTTTTTTTTTTTTACAAATAAAATCTATTATTATTATTATTATTATAAGACGAAGAGAGACAACAATAGTACAACATCAGCAAATACGCTATATACATATAAGATACCAGTCATTACGAAGAAAAACACATTAGTGAAGTCGATAGTAATGCCGCAATGACAATGAACATTATTGCACTAAAATGGAAAACAATAAAAATACCAATAGAAATGACAAAATCAATAATACATTAGAATAATTATTTGTATTATCATGATCCCGATCGCTTCAAATGCAACAATACATAAATGTATAGAATCATTTAATGACGAAAGAGTGGGAGCAGACGATATTAACCTTTTACATTGTTATGGCAAAAACAGATTACGCATTAGTGCGCCGTGTTTTATGTGAAGTGGGTGTGTGTCTGTGGACCCTTGTATGTAAGAATGCGTTTACTGGAGCGTCAGTCCTTCATTTTATTTTAAAAGGGCAACTAAAAAACATTTTGAATCCATTTTTCTCACTGTTTTTCTTTAAATCATTCAATCATAAACAAAAATACCAACCATGTAGTGTTTTGTTTTTTTAACCCTTAAACAGCCTTTTGATCAATTTTGATGTGAGTTTTAATTTAGTAATTAATAATGTGTATTATTTTATTCATTGAAACCTGTAACATTTGATCACAAGGCCTTTAAAATAATAAATATTTTTGTTTGATATTTTTGTTTAGGACTAAAGTTTGAAAAATGTTTGCAAAAAAACCCAAAATATGAATCTGAAATATTTTTACGCCATTCCATAACTAAATGACTTGTATGTCCTGTTTTGCTTTGAAGATCATTAAAATCAAATGTCCCCAGATGGTTAAAAATAGTGGACTAATATAAGAGGAACAACACCTAATCATACTTGACCATTAGTCAACATGTATGACATTACATTACAATGCCCAAAACCAGTGAAGTGCGCCACACATATTCAATGGGAGGCCAGTCTAGTACCCGCACTCTTTTACTACGAAGCCCCGCTGTTGTAACACGTGGCTTGGCATCGTCTTGCTGAAATAAGCAGGGGCGTCCATGATAACGTTGCTTGGATGGCAACATATGTTGCTCCAAAAAAAAAAGTATTTGCAGTCTATTCAATTGAATATAAGTAGAAAATTATTAGCAAAATCATTGTATTCTGTTTTTATTTACCATGGTAGTATGTCAAGTATGTCTTGTTAGGAGATTTATCACGTATTGGTTTAGCTTTGGGTTTATATTTATCTGTCTACTTTACAATATGTGACTCCCTGTGTTAAACGCATTCCATTGTCTATGACTGTGGCCCCTTGCACCACGAATGTTGTTGATACCCCCCCTCTCCCGGTTTAGGGCAATAAATGTCCGAAGCCAGACGGGGACAGGATTACCTGGGATTAACCCAGACTATGACTAGCCAGCTAATGAGGGCCAGAGGTTCCTTCTCACAGCCCGGCTCGTGCTTTCAGTGCGAGTATAAATAGCATTAAACCTGCAGGACAAATCCACGCTACAACATACAAACAAGACTAATCCACTTTTCATTTTCAGGCTCGTTGATCGCTATGTAACGCACACACCGGCAAAATCGAAATAAACACACATTAGTTGTATTTGGTGTGGAAGATGTTGAATAATCAGCCTGTAAATATCCACTTGAATCATCTTACAAGAAAGAAGTGCATGCAAGGCTACTTTTTTCTGATCTTAACCGACAAAAAAAATCAACATCTGCTGTGATTTAACCACTTTTATATCTTTGCTGGGAATTTTGACAATTTATAGAAATGTAATTACCGTATTTTCCGCACTATTAGCCGCACCTAAAAACCACAAATTTACTCAAAAGCTGACAGTGCGGCTTATAACCCGGTGCGCTTTATATATGGATTAATATTAAGATTCATTTTCATAAAGTTTAGGTCTCGCAACTACGGTAAACAGCCGCCATCTTTTTTCCCCGTAGAAGAGGAAGTGCTTCTTCTTCTACGGTAAGCAACCGCCAAGGTAAGCACCCGCCCCCATAGAAGAAGAAGCGCGCGGGTATTACGTTTCATTTCCTTTGTGTGTTTACATCTGTAAAGACCACAAAATGGCTCCTACTAAGCGACACACTGTGGTTCTAGCTTGCCATGCTAATGGCCAGAAACTTCCACCCATGGTGATATTCAAAAGGAAGACCTTGCCAAAAGAGAACTTTCCAGCCGGCGTCATCATAAAAGCTAACTCGAAGGGATGGATGGATGAAGAAAAGATGAGCGAGTGGTTAAGGGAAGTTTACGCGAAGAGGCCGGGTGGCTTTTTTCACGCAGCTCCGTCCATGTTGATATACGACTCCATGCGCGCCCACATCACAGATGGTGTCAAAAAACAAGTGAAGCACACAAATACAACACTCGCCGTCATTCCGGGTGGATTAACCAAAGAACTCCAACCGCTCGATATTGGTGTCAACAAGGCATTTAAAGCATGACTGCGAACGGCGTGGGAACAATGGATGACCGAAGGCGAACACACATTCACTAAGACAGGGAGACAGCGACGGACGACATACGCCAACATCTGCCAGTGGATCGTAAATGCCTGGGCGGATATTTCGGTCTCAACTGTGGTCCGAGCTTTCCGGAAGGCAGGATTCACGGAACTGCTGGAAAAACAACAGCGACACTGACTCTGATGACTTCGACGAGACGGAGCCGGCCATTTTGGATCCCGTATTCGCCCAACTTTTTAATTCGGACACCGTAGGAGAAGAATTCGAGGGATTTATGAATGAAGAATAACTTCAGAAAGTGAGCGTTATGTTTATTTTGTGTGTTGTGACATTAACGTTCGAGCAACATTAAGTTATTGCTATTGCTCTGCACTATTTTGAATTTTACTATGTTTGTGATTGCACATTACCGTACATTTTGGGAGTGAACAGAGTTGTTAGAACGCTGGTTTTTAATATATTATTAAAGTTTAACTGACCTATCTGACTGTTTTTTTGACATTCCCTGTAGCGCAGTTAGATGCGGCTTATAACACGGGGCGGCTTATAGGTGGACAAAGTTTTGAAATATGCCGTTCATTGAAGGCGCGGCTTATAACACGGGGCGGCTTATGGTGCGGAAAATACGGTACCGTATACAAAACCCAAAACCAGCAAAGTTGGCACGTTGTGTAAATGGTGAATAAAAACAGAATAAAATGATTTGCAAATCCTTTTCAACTTATATTCAATTGAATAGACTGCAAAGACAAGATATTTAATGTTTGAACTGGAAAACTTTGTTATTTTTTGCAAATATTAGCTAATTTGGAATTTGATGCCTGCAACATGTTTCAAAAAAGCTTGCACAAGTGGCAAAAAAAAGACTGAGACAGTTGAGGAATGCTCATCAAACACTTATTTAGAACATCCCACAGGTGTACAGGCTAATTGGGAACAGGTGGGTGCCATGATTGGGTATAAAAGCAACTTCCATGAAATGCTCAGTCATTCACAAACAAGGATGGGGCGAGGGTCGCCACTTTGTGAAGAAATGCGTGAGCAAATTGTTTAAAGGGGAACATTATCACAATTTCAGAAGGGTTAAAACCATTAAAAATCAGTTCTCAGTGGCTTATTTTATTTTTCGAAGTTTTTTTCAAAATTTTACCCATCACGCAATATCCCTAAAAAAAAGCTTCAAAGTGCCTGATTTTAACCATCGTTATATACACCCGTCCATTTTCCTGTGACGTCACATAGTGAAGCCAACACAAACAAACATGGCGGAAAGAACAGCAAGCTATAGCGACATTAGCTCGGATTCAGACTCGGATTTCAGCGGCTTAAGCGATTCAACAGATTACGCATGTATTGAAACGGATGGTTGTAGTGTGGAGGCAGGTAGCGAAAACGAAATTGAAGAAGAAACTGAAGCTATTGAGCCATATCGGTTTGAACCGTATGCAAGCGAAACCGACGAAAACGACACGACAGCCAGCGACACGGGAGAAAGCGAGGACGAATTCGGCGATCGCCTTCTAACCAACGATTGGTATGTGTTTGTTTGGCATTAAAGGAAACTAACAACTATGAACTAGGTTTACAGCATATGAAATACATTTGGCAACAACATGCACTTTGAGAGTGCAGACAGCCCAGTTTTCATCAATTAATATATTCTGTAGACATACCCTCATCCGCTCTCTTTTCCTGAAAGCTGATCTGTCCAGTTTTGGAGTTGATGTCAGCAGGCCAGGGAAGCTAGGGTCGATATTCTTCTCTTGATCATCTTCGGTGGCATAAGGGACGGTGTGAGCCAAGACATCCAGGGGGTTTAGCTCGCTCGTCTGCGGGAACAAACTGCCGCCATTGCTTGCCGTGCTAGCGAGGTCCTTTGTCCCTGAATTGCTCACACACTCCGGCAGATTCAATGGGGGTCTGGCGGCAGATTTCTTTGACTTTATCGTTGGAAATGCATCTGCTTTGAGTGTCGCAGGATATCCACACATTCTTGCCATCTCTGTCGTAGCATAGCTTTCGTCGGTAAAGTGTGCGGAACAAACGTCCAATTTCTTGCCACTTTGGCATCTTTGGGCCACTGGTGCAACTTGAATCTGTCCCTGTTCGTGTTGTTACACCCTCCGACAACACACCGACGAGGCATGATGTCTCCAAGGTACGGAAAACAGTCGAAAAAACGGAAAATAACAGAGCTGATTTGATTCGGTGTTTGTAATGTGTTTGAGAAAATGGCGGATTGCTTCCCGATGTGACGTCACAACCGAGAGCGAATAATAGAAAGGCGTTTAATTTGCCAAAATTCACCCATTTAGAGTTCGGAAATCGGTTAAAAAAATATATGGTCTTTTTTCTGCAACATCAAGGTATATATTGACGCTTACATAGGTCTGGTGATAATGTTCCCCTTTAAGAACACCATTTCTCAACAAGCTATTGCAAGGAATTTAGGGATTTCACCATCTGCGGTCCGTAATATCATCAAAATGTTCAGAGAATCTGGAGAAATCCCTCAGGCGGTACTGCATCAAAAAGCGACATCAGTGTGTAAAGGATATCACCACATGGGCTCAGGAACACTTCAGAAAACCACTGTCAGTAACTACAGTTCGTCGCTACATCTGTAAGTGCAAGTTAAAACTCTACTATGCAAAGCCAAAGCCATTTATCAACAACACCCAGAACCCGAGCTCATTTAAGATGGACTGACACAAACTGTAAAAGTGTTCTGTGGTCGGACGAGTCCACATTTCACATTTTTTTGGGAAACTGTGGATGTCAAAGAGGAAAAGAACCATCCGGATTGTTATAGGTGCAAAGTTGAAAAGCCAGCATCTGTGATGGTATGGGGGTGTATTAGTGGCCAAGACATGGGTAACTTATACATCTGTGAAGGCGTCATTAATGCTGAAAGGTACATACAGGTTTTGGAGCAACATATGTTGCCATCCAAGCAACGTTACCATGGACGCCCCTGCTTATTTCAGCAAGACAATGCCAAGCCACGTGTTACATCAACGTGGCTTCATAGTAAAAGAGTGCGGGCACTTATAGATATAGCGACCAACTGTAGTTACCGACAGTGGGTTTCTGAAGTGTTCCTGAGCCCATGTGGTGATATCCTTTACACACTGATGTCGCTTGTTGATGCAGTACAGCCTGAGGGATCGAAGGTCGCGGGCTTATCTGCTTGATTCTCTGAACCCTTTGATGATATTACGGACCGCAGATGGTGAAATCCCTAAATCGGGGGTGCATTAGTGCCCAAGGCATGGGTAACTTACACATCTGTGAAGGCACCATTAACATAGTGGTAAAAATTGCACCTGTGCCAACTTTTTGCAATGTGTTGCTGCCAATAAATTCAAAGTTAATGATTATTTGCAAATAAAAAATTAAGTTTCTCAGTTCCAACATTAAATCTCTTGTCTTTGCAGTCTATTCAATTGAATACAAGTTGAAAAAGATTTGCAAATCATTGTATTCTGTTTTTATTTACCAATTACGCAACGTGCCAACTTCACTGGTTTTGGGTTTAGTATATCTCTGGTAACTTATGAAAGGACTTCTGCATAAATAAGAGACTAAATGCGGCTGGACTTTGCAAGATGCTGACGATGCAGGCTGACTGTCAAGGCCACCGGGTCATGATGTCAAAGTCCTGTGTCAGTCTTTGCCTTCCCTTTCTTACGTAAAATTCAATAAAAACAACTTGCGAGACTTGCACTTTCAGCTATTTATTTTTCCTGTTCTGCGAACATGACTCACTGGAAAGCATCCAGTCCCTCAAATTCGAAAACAGCTTCAGTGGGTAAAAATAGAGTCGACACAAAAATGCAAGATAAGCACATAAACTTAAGGCTTGCACTTTTTTTTTATTGTTCTGTTGATTTCCTGCACAATGTCAATAATCTGACTGGCAATTGTTAACAGTTTGAGTCCGGTTATAGCAGTGCTTCGCAATTATTTCCTGTTATGCTCATATTTGTGTATGAATGTGGGAGCGTAGGTACCTATGTGTGTATGTATGAATAACTGTGTGTGCGTGAGTATATATGTGTGTTAATGCATACTTGCCAATCCTCCAGGATTTTCCGGGAGACTCCCGAAATTCAGCGCCTCTCCCGAAAACCTCCCGGGACAAATTTTCTCCCGAAAATCTCCCGAAATTCAGGCGGATCTGAGTGACGTGTCGACAGCGGCCAGCCTGTTCTCACGTCCGCTTTCCCACAATATAAACAGCGTGCCTGCCCAATCGCGTTATAACTGTAGAATGATCGAGGGCGAGTTCTTGGTTTCTTATGTGGGTTTATTGTTAGGCAGTTTCATTAACGTCCTCCCAGCGCGGCAACAACACACAACAACAGCAGTCACGTTTTCGTCTGCCGTAAACAGCAATGTTGTGACACTCTTAAACAGGACAATACTGCCATCTACTGTACATGCATATGTGACAATAACATCTAGGGCTTTTAGAGAGTGCAGTGCACAACTACTATACTATATATATATATATATATATATATATATATATATATATATATATATATATATATATATATATATATATATATATATATATAAATATATATATATATATATATATATATATATATATATATATATATACAGTATATATATATATATATATATATATACAGTCTATTATACAGCATTATTCACATGTGAATAATATACATACATTATACATTTACAGTACATGTACAGTCAAAAGGAACATATGCATTATACAAACCCTGTTTCCATATGAGTTGGGAAATTGTGTTAGATGTAAATATAAACGGAATACAATGATTTGCAAATCCTTTTCAACCCATATTCAGTTGAATATGCTACAAAGACAACATATTTGATGTTCAAACTCATAAACTTTTTTTTTTTTGCAAATAATAATTAACTTAGAATTTCATGGCTGCAACACGTGCCAAAGTAGTTGGGAAAGGGTATGTTCACCACTGTGTTACATGGCCTTTCCTTTTAACAACACTCAGTAAACGTTTGGGAACTGAGGAGACACATTTTTGAAGCTTCTCAGGTGGAATTCTTTCCCATTCTTGCTTGATGTACAGCTTAAGTTGTTCAACAGTCCGGGGGTCTCCGTTGTGCTATTTTAGGCTTCATAATGCGCCACACATTTTCAATGGGAGACAGGTCTGGACTACAAGCAGGCCAGTCTAGTACCAGCACTCTTTTACTATGAAGCCATGTTGATGTAACAAGTGGCTTGGCATTGTCTTGCTGAAATAAGCAGGGGCGTCCATGGTAACGTTGCTTGGATGGCAACATATGTTGCTCCAAAACCTGTATGTACCTTTCAGCATTAATGCCGCCTTCACAGATGTGTAAGTTACCCATGTTTTGGGCACTAATACACCCCCATACCATCACAGATGCTGACTTTTACACTTTGCGCCTATAACAATCCAGATGGTTCTTTTCCTCTTTGGTCCGGAGGACACGACGTCCACAGTTTCCAAAAACAATTTGAAATGTGGACTCGTCAGACCACAGAACACTTTTCCACTTTGTATCAGTCCATCTTAGATGAGCTCAGGCCCAGCGAAGCCGACGGCGTTTCTGGGTGTTGTTGATAAACGTTTTTCGCCCCGCATAGGAGAGTTTTAACTTGCACGTACAGATGTAGCGACCAAGTGTAGTTACTGACAGTGGGTTTCTGAAGTGTTCCTGAGCCCATGTGGTGATATCCTTTACACACTGATGTCGCTTGTTGATGCAATACAGCTTGAGGGATCAAAGGTCACGGGCTTATCTGCTTACGTGCAGTGATTTCTCCAGATTCTCTGAACCCTTTGATGATATTACGGACCGTAGATGGTGAAATCCCTAAATTCCTTGCAATAGCTGGTTGAGAAAGGTTTTTCTTAAACTGTTCGACAATTTGCTCACGCATTTGTTGACAAAGTGGTGACCCTCGCCCCGTCCTTGTTTGTGAATGACTGAGCATTTCACGGAATCTACTTTTACACCCAATCATGGCACCCACCTGTTCCCAATTTGCCTGTTCACCTGTGGGATGTTCCAAATAAGTGTTTGATGTTTTTAGTATTTATTGCCACCTTTCCCAACTTCTTTGTCACGTGTGGCTGGCATCAAATTCTAAAGTTAATGATTATTTGCACAAAAAAACAAATGTTTATCAGTTTGAACATCAATTATGTTGTCTTTGTAGCATATTCAACTGAATATGGGTTGAAAAGGATTTGCAAATCATTGTATTCCGTTTATATTTACATCTAACACAATTTCCCAACTCATATGGAAACGGGGTTTGTATATTTGAACTCACAATACCGCTCAGAGTCGGTTGATTTGAGTGGAAGTGGCAGGTAAACCGTTTTATCTGCCACCTAATCAACGTTTTGCTCTGCTACTTTGTTGGTTAAAAAAGTGAGGACCGCTGATTTCTCCGCTGGCCGGGTATGGCTCCGGTGCCACTTTCTGCTTTCGTAAATCCCAACCTGTGATTGGATGCGTGGGAGTGACAAGTGAGTATCCAATCACAGTCACGTTCAACGTAAGAAGTTCACAAAAAAAGCACCGCAGAAGTCACGAATAGGGTCCCGAACCAAAAGGCAAAAAAAACCACATGAAAACAAGAGGGAAACTGGAAATGTCATTTTGTCTCTTACCACCAAGTGTGCCAGCAACGCCTTTAAGACCAACAAGCTCAGCAGACAATGCTGAACAAGACACTAAACAGACAAATCCTCAGGTCTAATAAGCCGGGGGGGGTGACAGATCCACTTTGGTCAACATCAAAGCCGCGTCTCACCAACGTCCGCCCAGTTATCGCTCCTCCTGGAATAATATCCAATAGCTCACACTTTCTCATGCACCTCATTTGTCTTTCTCCTCTCATCCTCCCACACCTGCCATCCTCGCACCACTTCATCATTTCCTCTTGTTTGAGGAGGCTTTGCTGCCCTTTGGGGAAATAAATGGGCTTTTAACTTTATGTGAGCCGTTCTGGCTGATTTATACGAGGGAGCCGGGAAGCGCACTCTCGGCCGCGCGGCGCAATCTCTTTTACGAGAACGAGGAATCCGTCAAAGTCGGCGCGGGGGCCATTGTTGATTATTGATGTTGATGGTGCTAAAAAGAGGAAGTTGACTGACAGGATATTTTCGGCCTCGCTGGGTCTGGAAGTGTGCGTCTGACATCATTTAAGAGCCGATGCCTTTTGAGGATCAGCTGATGCGGGGAAAGTGACAAAAGAACGTGAACATTTCCAAGGCGCTCGAAGACTGGAAGGGGCGCGGCTTGAGAAAAACGAAGAAAAGCATCAGTTAAGTTAAAGTTAAAGCACCAATGATTGTCACTCACACACTAGGTGTGGGTGAAATTTGTCCTCTGCATTTGACCCGTACCCTTGTTCACCCCCTGGGAGGTGAGGGGAGCAGTGAGCAGCAGCGGTGGCCGCGCCCGGGAATAATGTTTGGTGATTTAACCCCCAATTCCAACCCTTAATGCTGAGTGCCAAGCAGGTAGGTAATGGCTCCCATTTTTATAGTCTTTGGTATGACTCACAACTAGGGCTGCAACAACTAATCGATTAAAATCGATTAAAATCGATTGTAAAAATAGTTGTCGATTAATTTAGTCATCGATTTGTTGGATCTATGCTATGCGCCAGGGCCGGCCCGTGGCATAGGCCGTATAGGCAAATTCTAAGGGCGCCGTCCATCAGGGGGCGCCACGCCAGTGCCACAAATGTTGGAGAAAAAAAAAAAAAAAAAAAAAAAAAGTTGGTACTATTATTTCTAAATACAAAAAATAATCCCACGTTAATTAAAATGCAAAGTAAAGCCTATTTAATAAAAATATTATTTGTTACAACATTCCGCTCCCCCCCCCCCGCACGGTGCGGCCCCTCCCTTCCCGTATCATGACTCTTTTTGGACGTCACCACATCAAAAAATCAACACAAGATGTCAAAACGGCCAAAACTGTCAGGTGCCCACGGAAGAAAAAAGGGAAAAGAAGAGGAGTAGAAATGAGAAAAGACAGAGGTAGCAGGTAGGTAACGTTAGCCTACATGAAATTATTTGTCTGTTACAGAATGTGATAGTAGCTGGCTTTTTAGCATTAAGCTAATGTTACATGATTCGGCAATTGCTAATCAATAAATAGCTAGTTCTGTTTTAATGTCGGGTTAATATTGTGGAGGGGGCTAAATTGTTATGGAAAATAATAATGTAACGTTAGGTAATTACTGTACTCCCACCTTACATTCCTCAGGGACATTTGTATTAGATCTTTTAAGCAGGTGTTTTTTGTTTACATTGTTATTGCCTTCTGGTTAGCTAATGTTTGCCCTGCAGGTAATAGTCACTTTTCCACCCCTTTATATATTAGGTATAGTTGTAAGTAAAAAAAAAAAATGGTCAAAGACAAAGCTATTCAGCTTCTTGTGAGTATATACACTGCCGATGTGGGGGGGCGCCACCTAAAATCTTGCCTAGGGCGCCAGATTGGTTAGGGCCGGGCCTGCTATGCGCAGAGGCAATTTTTTAATTTTTTAAATTTTTAAATTTTTAATTTTATTTACTTATTTTTTTAAATAAACCTTTATTTATAAACTGCAACATGCACAAACAGCTGAGAAACAATAATCAAAATAAGTATGGTGCCAGTATGCTGTTTTTTTTCTCCAATAAAATACTGGAAAGGATAGAAATGTAGTTTGTCTCTTTTATCCGATTATTAAAGGGGAACATTATCACCAGACCTATGTAAGCGTCAATATATACCTTGATGTTGCAGAAAAAAGACCATGTATTTTTTTAACCGATTTCCGAACTCTAAATGGGTGAATTTTGGCGAATTAAACGCCTTTCTAATATTCGCTCTCGGGAAGCAATCCGCCATTTTCTCAAACACCGAGTCAAATCAGCTCCGTTATTTTCCGTTTTCTTCGACTGTTTTCCGTACCTTGGAGACATCATGCCTCGTCGGTGTGTTGTCGGAGGGTGTAACAACACGAACAGGGACGGATTCAAGTTGCACCAGTGGCCCAAAGATGCGAAAGTGGCAAGAAATTGGACGTTTGTTCCGCACACTTTACCGACGAAAGCTATGCTACGACAGAGATGGCAAGAATGTGTGGATATCCTGCGACACTCAAAGCGGATGCATTTCCAACGATAAAGTCAAAGAAATCTGCCGCCAGACCCCCATTGAATCTGCCGGAGTGTGTGAGCAATTCAGGGACAAAGGACCTCGCTAGCACGGCAAGCAATGGCGGCAGTTTGTTCCCGCAGACTAGCGAGCTAAACCCCCTATTGACCCTAGCTTCCCTGGCCTGCTGACATCAACTCCAAAACTGGACAGATCAGCTTTCAGGAAAAGAGAGCGGATGAGGGTATGTCTACAGAATATATTAATTGATGAAAATTGGGCTGTCTGCACTCTCAAAGTGCATGTTGTTGCCAAATGTATTTCATATGCTGTAAACCTAGTTCATAGTTGTTAGTTTCCTTTAATGCCAAACAAACACATACCAATCGTTGGTTAGAAGGCGATCGCCGAATTCGTCCTCGCTTTCTCCCGTGTCGCTGGCTGTCGTGTCGTTTTCGTCGGTTTCGCTTGCATACGGTTCAAACCGATATGGCTCAATAGCTTCAGTTTCTTTTTCAATTTCGTTTTCGCTACCTGCCTCCACACTACAACCATCCGTTTCAATACATGCCTAATCTGTTGAATCGCTTAAGCCGCTGAAATCCGAGTCTGAATCCGAGCTAATGTCGCTATAGCTTGCTGTTCTTTCCGCCATGTTTGTTTGTGTTGGCTTCACTATGTGACGTCACAGGAAAATGGACGGGTGTATATAACGATGGTTAAAATCAGGCACTTTGAAGCTTTTTTTAGGGATATTGCGTGATGGGTAAAATTTTGAAAAAAACTTCGAAAAATATAATAAGCCACTGGGAACAGATTTTTAATGGTTTTAACCATTCTGAAATTGTGATAATGTTCCCCTTTAATCAATTAATCGAAGTAATAATCGACATATTAATCAATTATCAAATTAATCGTTAGTTGCAGCCCTACTCACAACCTACCGATCTCAGGTCGGACACTCTAACCATCAGGCCACCGAGTAGCTATGTTTAAGGGAAACATTTTCAAGGGGGTTCAAACTGAATTACCATATTTTTCGGACTACAAAGCGCACTTAAAAGCCTTTCATTGTCTCAAGAATCCACAGTGCGCTTAATGTACGGAATATGGTAAATGGTAAACGGGTTATACTTGTATCGCGCTTTTCTACCTTCAAGGTACTCAAAGCGCTTTGACACTATTTCCACATTCACCCATTCACACACACATTCACACACTGATGGCGGGAGCTGCCATGCAAGGCCCTAACCACGACCCATCAGGAGCAAGGCTGAAGTGTCTTGCTCAAGGACACAACGGACGTGACGAAGTTGGTCGAAGGTGGGGATTGAACCAGGAACCCTCAGGTCGCTGGCACGGCCACTCTACCAACCGCGCCACGCCGTCCCCAATAAATAATACAAATAAATAATAAACAGTGTATAATTCAGGTTGTGGATACAGACCTCGAAGCTATTTTATTTGGTACATTGTGTAATGATAAGTGTGAGCAGTAGATGGCAGTCACACATAAGAGATACATGTAGTCTGCAATATGACGCCAATAAACAACACCACAACTTTAAATGTTCCATTGAGAATATGGAACATTAGACACGGCGCTCGCAAATCTGTCAAAATGTTTTAGTACAAAGCTATGACGCCGCACCGCTTGACGGATTGTCAACATGCGAGTGTTATTATGGTGTGTGTATAAGGACCGCAAAATGGCACCATTAGCAGTAGAGATGTCCGATAATATCGGCCGATAAATGCGTTAAAATGTAATATCGGAAATTATCGGTATCGGTTTTTTTATTATCGGTATCATTTTTTTATTTTTTTATTTTTTTATTTTTTTTTAATTAAATCAACATAAAAAACACAAGATACACTTACAATTAGTGCACCAACCCAAAAAACCTTCCTCCCCCATTTACACTCATTCACACAAAAGAGTTGTTTCTTTCAGTTATTAATATTCTGGTTCCTACATTATATATCAATATATATCAATACAGTCTGCAAGGGATACAGTCCGTAAGCACACATGATTGGTCCACTAATAGTATTAACCTTTAACAGTTAATTTGACTCATTTTCATTCATTACTAGTTTCTATGTAACTGTTTTTATATTGTTTTACTTTCTTTTTTATTCAAGAACATGTTTTTAATGTATTTATCTTATTTATTTTAATTTTTTTTAAAGTACCTTATCTTCATCATACCTGGTTGTCCAAATTAGGCATAATAATGTGTTAATTCCACGACTGTATATATCGGTTGATATCGGTATCGGTAATTAAAGAGTTGGACAATATCGGAATATCGGATTTCGGCAAAAAGACATTATCGGACATCCCTAATTAGCAGACATATTATCTAGGTTGATTGGCAACACTAAATTGGCCCTAGTGTGTGAATGTGAGTGTGAATGTCTGTCTATCTGTGTTGGCCCTGCGATGAGGTAGCGACTTGTCCAGGGTGTACGCCGCCTTCCGCCCCATTGTAGCTGAGATAGGCTCCAGCGTCCCCCGCCACCCCAAAAGGGAATAAGCGGTAGAAAATGGATGGATGGATGGATGGATTATCTACAGTTTGATTCGCAATATTATGCAAAACGAACTTTTCTTACCATCTGGAACTTGCTGATGTGTATTTGGGATCTGCATAAGTCCTGCAAATTTGCGCGCGTCCGTCATTGTAGTCCGTGCCGACTCCGCACTTCCATCCATCCATCCATCTTCTTCCGCTTATCCGAGGTCGGGTCGCGGGGGCAGCAGCTTAAGCAGGGAAGCCCAGACTTCCCTCTCCCCAGCCACTTCGTCCAGCTCCTGCCAGGGGATCCCGAGGCGTTCCCAGGCCAGCCGGGAGAGATAGTCTTCCCAGCGTGTCCTGGGTCTTCCCCGTGGCCTCCTACCGGTCGGACGTGCCCGAAACACCTTCCTAGGGAGGCGTTCGGGTGGCATCCTGACCAGATGCCCGAACCACCTCATCTGGCTCCTCTCGATGTGGAGGAGCAGCGGCTTTACTTTGAGCTCCCCCCGAATGACAGAGCTTCTCACCCTATCTCTAAGGGAGAGACCCGCCACCCGGCGGAGGAAACTAATTTCGGCCGCTTGTACCCGTGATCTTGTCCTTTCGGTCATTACCCAAAGCTCATGACCATAGGTGAGGATGGGAACGTAGATCGACCGGTAAATCGAGAGCTTTGCCTTCCGGCTCAGCTCCTTCTTCACCACAACGGATCGATACAGCGTCCGCATTACTGAAGATGCCGCACCGATCCGCCTGTCGATGTCACGATCCACTCTTCCCCCACTCGTGAACAAGACTCCGAGGTACTTGAACTCCTCCACTTGGGGCAAGATCTCCTCCCCAACCCGGAGATGGCACTCCACCCTTTTCCGGGAGAGAACCATGGACTCGGACTTGGAGGTGCTGATTCCCATTCCAGTCGCTTCACACTCGGCTGCGAACCGATCCAGTGAGAGCTGAAGATCTTGGCCGGAGGAAGCCATCAGGACCGCATCATCTGCAAATAGCAGAGACCTAATCCTGCAGCCACCAAACCAGATACCCTCAACGCCCTGACTGCGCCTAGAAATTCTGTCCATAAAGGTTATGAACAGAATCGGTGACAAAGGGCAGCCTTGGCGGAGTCCAACCCTCACTGGAAATGTGTCCGACTTACTGCCGGCAATGCGGACCAAGCTCTGACACTGATTATACAGGGAGCGAACTGCCACAATAAGACAGTCCGTTACCCCATACTCTCTGAGCACTCCCCACAGGACTTCCCGGGGTACATGGTCGAATGCCTTCTCCAAGTCCACAAAGCACATGTAGACTGGTTGGGCAAACTCCCATGCACCCTCAAGGACCCTGCCGAGAGTATAGAGCTGGTCCACAGTTCCACGACCAGGACGAAAACCACACTGTTCCTCCTGAATCCGAGGTTCGACTATCCGGCGTAGCCTCCTCTCCAGTACACCTGAATAGACCTTACCGGGAAGGCTGAGGAGTGTGATCCCACGATAGTTAGAACACACCCTCCGGTTCCCCTTCTTAAAGAGAGGAACCACCACCCCGGTCTGCCAATCCAGAGGTACCGCCCCCGATGTCCACGCGATGTTGCAGAGTCTTGTCAACCAAGACAGCCCCACAACATCCAGAGCCTTAAGGAACTCCGGGCGGAGTTTTCGTTAATTATGTCTGTTATTTAAGCTTTTCTTTTTCTGTTGGTCAGCCTGGCGACATCACATTTATGCTCTGCACACTATTTATCCCCTCAAGCCATGTTCACAGTCCCATGCCACAGTAAGTGTTTTGTACCGTGTTCTTAGTTAATTGCCTTTGTGCTATAGTCTTTTTCGTTTCATAGTTTGTTCTCCGCCACTGTGCGCGCTTTTCGTTTGTACTTTTTTTAACGTCAAGACTTGATCCTTGGGTTTTGTTTTTCTGGAAGGCAACGGAAAGTTGGCTCGGGCGAGACGGGAATGTGAGTACATAATTCTTTATTACTATCAAAAAAAGTACAAACGAAAAGCGCGCACAGTGGCGGAGAACAAACTATGAAACCAAAAAGACTATAGCTAAAATAGGCCTAGCAACGCCAATGGTAACAACAATATGAACATTACACAAGGGTTAAAGGGAAACTGCACTTCTTTTTTTTTGGAATGTTGCCTGTTGTTGACAATTAATATGAGAGACAAGAAGACTAAAAGCTTTATTTTTTTATTTTTATTTTTATTTTATTTTATTATTATTTTTTTTTTTGCATTTTAACATTCAAAAATGGGAGAAATCAATTCTCCCAGCATTTGCAAATCATCGTATTCTGTTTTTATTTACCAATTACACAACGTGCCGACTTCACTGGTTTTTGTCCCCTGCCCCCCTACCTTCCACCAAAACACCCCGACACCCACCCGCCCCGAAAAAACAGTTTGAAAAAAAAATAATCTGGATTTTACTCAACAGAACAGCAACAATGCAAAACTAATAAAAAACATGTGTTCATGAATACATCAACTTTGTGACGGGCGCATGCATGTCTGTGCGAGTGCAACAGAAGTCAGTTGTCATATTGCTGGCGATCTTGGAGATTGCTTGTGCTTTTTGCTCGGTAGTCCGCATGTTTATCTCCCACACCGGCAATCTGGGTTGGCGCCCTGCTCACAGCAGTCGGATAAAACAACGCAGCCGAGAGAGAGAGAGAGAGAGAGAGCACACAATCGCTACACGAAGCAGAGCTGTCTTTGATTGACAGCCATGAACATCAATCATTGCATTGCCCAGTCGAAATCGAGGGGCCCCTGGGCTTTGGCCCCAGGCAAGCCCGTGACCATAGCTCAGGGTTATCAAAGCTGTTGGTACAAACCCCGTTTCCATATGAGTTGGGAAATTGTGTTAGATGTAAATATAAACGGAATACAATGATTTGCAAATCCTTTTCAACTCATATTCAATTGAATGCACTACAAAGACAAGATATTTGATGTTCAAACTGATAAACTTTATTTTTTTTTTGCAAATAATAATTCACTTAGAATTTCATGGCTGCAACACATGCCAAAGTAGTTGGGAAAGGGCATGTTCACCACTGTGTTACATGGCCTTTCCTTTTAACAACATTCAGTAAAGGTTTGGGAACTGAGGAGACACATTTTTGAAGCTTCTCAGGTGGAATTCTTTCCCATTCTTGCTTGATGTACAGCTTAAGTTGTTCAACAGTCCGGGGGTCTCCGTTGTGCTATTGTAGGCTTCATAATGCGCCACACATTTTCAATGGGAGACAGGTCTGGACTACAGGCAGGCCAGTCTAGTACCCGCACTCTTTTACTATGAAGCCACGTTGATGTAACACGTGGCTTGGCATTGTCTTGCTGAAATAAGCAGGGGCGTCCATGGAAACGTTGCTTGGATGGCAACATATGTTGCTCCAAAACCTGTTCGTACCTTTCAGCATTAATGGCGCCTTCACAGATGTGTAAGTTACCCATGTCTTGGGCACTAATACACCCCCATACCATCACACATGCTGGCTTTTCAACTTTGTGCCTATAACAATCCAGATGGTTCTTTTCCTCTTTGGTCCGGAGGACACGACGTCCACAGTTTCCCAAACAAATTTGAGATGTGGACTCGTCAGACCACAGAACACTTTTCCACTTTGTATCAGTACATCTTAGATGAGCTCAGGCCCAGCGAAGCCGACGGCGTTTCTGGGTGTTGTTGATAAACGGTTTTTGCCTTGCATAGGAGAGTTTTAACTTGCACTTACAGATGTAGCGACCAACTGTAGTTACTGACAGTGGGTTTCTGAAGTCTTCCTGAGCCCATGTGGTGATATCCTTTACACACTGATGTCGCTTGTTGATGCAGTACAGCCTGAGGGATCGAAGGTCGCGGGCTTAGCTGCTTTCGTGAAGTGATTTCTCCAGATTATCTGAACCCTTTGATGATATTACGGTCTGTACATGGTGAAATCCCTAAATTCCTTACAATAGCTGGTTGAGAAAGGTTTTTCTTAAACTGTTCAACAATTTGCTCACGCATTTGTTGACAAAGTGGTGACCCTCGCCCCATCCTTGTTTGTGAATGACTGAGCATTTCATGGAATCTACTTTTATACCCAATCATGGCACCCACCTGTTCCCAATTTGCCTGTTCACCTGTGGGATGTTCCAAATAAGTGTTTGATGAGCATTCCTCAACTTTATCAGTATTTATTGCCACCTTTCCCAACTTCTTTGTCACGTGTTGCTGGCATCAAATTCTAAAGTTAATGATTATTTGCAAAAAAATAATAAAGTTTATGAGTTTGAACATCAAATATGTTGTCTTTGTAGTGCATTCAATTGAATATGGGTTGAAAAGGATTTGCAAATCATTGTATTCCGTTTATATTTACATCTAACACAATTTCCCAACTCATATGGAAACGGGGTTTGTAGAATTAGTTAAAAACTGTAGTCACATTATTAAAACTTGATTCTGAAATGAATGTGTGGCTCTCCAGTGGCCCCCAGCTATTTGGAGTTGAAGACCCCTGATTCAGTACAACTGCAAAATAATCCACCATTGGGCCAAAGAAAGTGAGAAAGTGCATGTTTCACATTGTTTTTTTTGTATGGCATTATTTTAGTTTATTTTACTTCTAAAATGTGGTTTGTGTTTGTATTTGTGGGTTTCTGAAAAGGATCCATTGGATTTTCATTTGGTTTTCATCTGACCTTTCTGGAACAGATTACTGAGGTACCGTATTTTTTGGACTAAAAGGTGCACTTAAAGGCCTACTGAAACCCACTACTACCGACCACGCAGTCTGATAGTTTATATATCAATGATGAAATCTTAACATTGCAACACATGCCAATACGGCCGGGTTAGTTTACTAAAGTGTAATTTTGAATTTCGAGCGAAATATCCTGCTGAAAACGTCTCGGTGTGATGACGTCAGCGCGTGACGTCACGGATTGTAGAGGACATTTTGGGACAGCATGGTGGCCAGCTATTAAGTCGTCTGTTTTCATCGCAAAATTCCACAGGATTCTGGACATCTGTGTTGGTGAATCTTTTGCAATTTGTTCAATGAACAATGGAGACAGCAAAGAAGAAAGCTGTAGGTGGGAAGCGGTGTATTGCGGCAGGTGTTGTGCCGGATAACGCACCCCCGCCGTAGAATGCACCCCCTGACTGTTGTGCCGGATAACACAGCCGGTGTTTCATTGTTTACATTCCCGAAAGATGACAGTCAAGCTTTACCATTGGCCTGTGGAGAACTGGGACAACAGAGACTCTTACCAGGAGGACTTTGAGTTGGATGCGCAGACGCGGTACCGTGAGTACGCATGCAGCTGCGGCTTCCAAACATTTGATCGCTTGCCCGTACGTGCGAGCCGCTATGTGCATGTCACGTACGTAACTTTGGGGACTTTGAGGAAATATATGTGTTATATGAACTTTGGGGAGGTGAACGGTACTTTGGGCTGTGGGATTGAGTGTGTTGTGCAGGTGTTTGAGTTGTATTGGCGGGTTATATGGACGGGAGGGGGGAGGTGTTTGTTATGCGGGATTAATTTGTGGCATATTAAATATAAGCCTGGTTGTGTTGTGGCTAATAGAGTATATATATGTCTTGTGTTTATTTACTGTTTTAGTCATTCCCAGCTGAATATCAGGTCCCACCCGCCTCTCACAGCATCTTCCCTATCTGAATCGCTCCCACTGCCCTCTAGTCCTTCACTCTCACTTTCCTCATCCACAAATCTTTCATCCTCGCTCAAATTAATGGGGAAATCGTCACTTTCTCGGTCCGAATCGCTCTCGCTGCTGGTGGCCATGATTGTAAACAATGTGCAGATGTGAGGAGCTCCACAACCTGTGACGTCACGCTACTCGTCTGCTACTTCCGGTACAGGCAAGGATTTTTTATCAGCGACCAAAAGTTGCGAACTTTATCGTCGATGTTCTCTACTAAATCCTTTCAGCAAAAATATGGCAATATCGCGAAATGATCAAGTATGACACATAAAATGGACCTGCTATCCCCGTTTAAATAAGAAAATCGCATTTCAGTAGGCCATTAAAATCCTTTCATTTTCTCTAAAATCGACAGTGCGCCTTATAACCCGGTGCGACTAATGTACGGCATTAATTCTGGTTGTGCTTACCGACCTCGAAGCAATTTTATTTGGTACATGGTGTAATGATAAGTGTGACCAGGAGATGGCAGTCATACATAAGAGATACGTGCAAACTGCAAGATGACGCCAGTAAACAACACCGCAACTTTGAATGTTCCCTTGAGAATATAGAACATTACACACGGCGCTCACAAATCTGTCGAAATGTTTTAGTACGTCTTTGGTAAGCTATGAAGCCGCACCGCTTGATGGATTGTCAACATATGAGTATTATTATGGTGTGTGTATAAGGACCGCAAAAGGGCACCCATTAGCAGATATATTATCTGCAGATTTGTTTTGCAATATTATCCAAAACCAACTTTTCTTACTTTCTGGTACCTGCTGATGTGTATTTGGGATCTGCATAAGTCCTGCAAATTTGCGCTTCCGCCATTGTAGTCCGTGGCGACCCCATAGTCAACAAGCGTCTTCTTTTTCTCTATCTTCTTGTTATGGGGCATTCATGTTCCATTGAGAATATACAAACCCCGTTTCCATATGAGTTGAGAAATTGTGTTAGATGTAAATATAAACAAAATGCAATGATTTGCAAATCCTTTTCAACCCATATTCAATTGAATGCACTACAAAGACAACATATTTGATGTTCAAACTCATAAACTTTATTTTTTTTTTTGCAAATAATAATTAACTTAGAATTTCATGGCTGCAACACGTGCCAAAGTAGTTGCGAAAGGGCATGTTCACCACTGTGTTACATGGCCTTTCCTTTTAACAACGCTCAGTAAACGTTTGGGAACTGAGGAGACACATTTTTGAAGCTTCTCAGGTGGAATTCTTTCCCATTCTTGCTTGATGTACAGCTTAAGTTGTTCAACAGTCCGGGGGTCTCCATTGTGCTATTTTAGGCTTCATAATGCGCCACACATTTTCAATGGGAGACAGGTCTGGACTACAGGCAGGCCAGTCTAGTACCCGCACTCTTTTACTATGAAGCCACGTTGATATAACACGTGGCTTGGCATTGTCTTGCTGAAATAAGCAGGGGCGTCCATGGTAACGTTGCTTGCATGGCAACATATGTTGCTCCAAAACCTGTATGTACCTTTCAGCATTAATGGCGCCTTCACAGATGTGTAAGTTTATGTCTTGGGCACTAATACACCCCCATACCATCACAGATGCTAACAATCCGGATGGTTCTTTTCCTCTTTGGTCCGGAGGACACGACGTCCACAGTTTCCAAAAACAATTTGAAATGTGGACTCGTCAGACCACAGAACACTTTTCCACTTTGTATCAGTCCATCTTAGATGAGCTCAGGCCCAGCGAGGCCGACGGCGTTTCTGGGTGTTGTTGATAAACGGTTTTCGCCTTGCATAGGAGAGTTTTAACTTGCACTTACAGATGTAGCGACCAACTGTAGTTACTGACAGTGTGTTTCTGAAGTGTTCCTGAGCCCATGTGGTGATATCCTTTACACACTGATGTCGCTTGTTGATGCAGTACAGCCTGAGGGATCGAAGGTCACGGGCTTAGCTGCTTACGTGCAGTGATTTCTCCAGATTCTCTGAACCCTTTGATGATATTACGGAGCGTAGATGGTGAAATCCCTAAATTCCTTGCAATAGCTGGTTGAGAAAGGTTTTTCTTAAACTGTTCAACAATTTGCTCACGCATTTGTTGACAAAGTGGCGACCCTCGCCCCATCCTTGTTTGTGAATGACTGAGCATTTCATGGAATCTACTTTTATACCCAATCATGGCACCCACCTGTTCCCAATTTGCCTGTTCACCTGTGGGATGTTCCAAATAAGTGTTTGATGAGCATTCCTCAACTTTATCAGTATTTATTGCCACCTTTCCCAACTTCTTTGTCACATGTTGCTGGCATCAAATTCTAAAGTTAATGATTATTTGCAGAAAAAAAAAAAGTTTATGAGTTTGAACATCAAATATGTTGTCTTTGTAGCATATTCAACTGAATATGGGTTGAAAATGATTTGCAAATCATTGTATTCCGTTTATATTTACATCTAACACAATTTCCCAACTCATATGGAAACGGGGTGTGTAGAACATTACACGGCGCTCAAAAATTTTTTTTAAAGGTTTTTTGTAAGACTTCTGTAAGCTATGAAGCCGCACCGCTTGATGGATTTTCGGTGCATTAAACATACAACTATTATTATGGTGTGTGTATAAGGACCGCACAATGGCACCTATTAGCAGACATATTATCTGGCATTTTGTTTCGCAATATCATGCAAAACCAACTTTTCTTATCTTCTGGTATCTGCTGATGTGTATTTGGGATCTGCATAAGTCCTGAAAATGTGTGCACGTCCGCCTTTGTAGTCCGTGACGACGCCGTAGTCATAAGCTTCTTCTATTTCTCTACCTTCTTATGTGGCATTCATCTTTCGCTGTTGCCATTTTTTAATATAAAGTAGCGTAAAGTTCTTACAAGCTATGAAAGCGCTAAAACATACCGGTGTAGTGAGTTTACATTATTCACCCAAGGAACTTTAGTTATTAGAGGGTCGGACAGTTTTTCACAGGACACATTTCCGGGCGTTGTTGTTGCACTAGTGAGCCACAGATGAGGAGATGCTGCTCTGTTATTGATTGAAGTAAAGTCTGAATGTCATTAAAACAGTTAGCGCCATCTTTTGACACTTTTTCCACTCCCGTCCTTGCACGCTACACCGCTACAACAAAGATGACGAAGAAAAGACGCTGTCGAAGGTGAGCCACGTAAATAAGACCGCCCACAAAAGGGCGCATCCTGAAGATGATGTGTAAAACATCATCTATGCAACATTTTGACCAAAGAACCACCATTACATGTTATGTAGACCACAAGATAATGTTTTAAATTTTGAAAAAAAATTATAATATGACTCTTTTAATGCGCCTTATAATCCTGTGCGCCTTTTGTATGAAAATAGACCTGACTAGCCCCGCTCATCGGCAGTGCGCCCTATGGTCTGAAAAGAAATGGTATGTCCAGCCACTACCTAGCTAATGTATCCTATATTTTAAGAAATGTATAAGGCATACTGTACTTTAGCAGGTATGCCTAAATAAGCACAATTATTTAATAAGAAATATCAAGAATGTTAAAAAAAAATATCACTACAACACTAAACACAATAATACATGAAACAATAGATAGTTTTAAATCCTAATTAAAAACATATTTTTCTCAGGACTGATCACTGTTTTTGCATGTTTTTCAATAATAATAATATTATTATCGTTTTATAATATTATTCACATGTATTATTATTATTTTAGGCAGCTGATCGGTTTGCTGTCTCCTGTTTGTCACCTTTTGATCAACAGGCTTAACTGAATACCTGAAAATCAAGATAAAATAATATTTTTTTTTGTTTGTATTTTTTATATTCATAAGACCTGTTTATGAATAAAATAGTAAAATAAGATAATGTTAGCAACAACAACAAAAAAAGGTCTAATAAAAAAAAATCCCTATAACACTAAACACTATATCAATAAAATAATGTCATTAAAACAGTTAGTGCCATCTTTTGACACTTCTTCCACTCCCGTCCTTGCACGCGACACCGCTACAACAAAGATGACGGGGAGAAGACCACCCACAAAATGGCGCACCTTGAAGCGATCTATGCAACATTTTGACCAAAGAACCACCATTACATGTTATGTAGACCACAAGATAGAGTTTTAAATTTAGAAAAAAAATCAAAATATGAGCCTTTAATGCGCCTTATAATCCGGTGCGCCTTATATATGAAAATAGACATGACTAGACCCATTGCAAAAAGTCAGTGTTCAAAAACACGAAAAAACAAATACAAAAATTAGGGGTATTTTACTTGAACTAAGCAAAATTATCTGCCAATAGAACAAGAAAATTTGGCTTGTCAAGACTTTCCAAAACAAGTAAAATTAGCTAACCTCAATGAACCCCCAAATACCTTAAAATAAGTATATTCTCACACTTTTCTTGCTATAAAAAACAAACATGAGACCTTTTTTTCTCAATATGTTGAAAAATTTTCTTAAATTAAGTAAATGCTAGTGCCATTATCTTGACATAATGATATGTCATTTCGTGAAACCAGCAAACTTATACTAAAAACTAGTTTATTGTTCTTAATGGAAAGGCAACAAGGCAACCGCTTGTTACTCTCGGGGTCTCCTAGCCGCTCAGGCAAATCATATTGTCTAAAAATGCATTTTTCCATGGATAACATGACATCATCGCGCCAAGTGCGTGCTCTTCCAGTCATTAGTGCGCAAGGAATATATATATATATATATATATATATATATATATATATATATATATATATATATATATATATATATAAATATACATATATACATATATATATATATATATATATATATATATATACATATATATATCCAAAGACATGCACCTGGGGATAAGTTGATTGGCAACACTAAATTGGCCCTAGTGTGTGGATGTGAGTGTGAATGTTGTCTGTCTATCTGTGTTGGCCCTGCGATTAGGTGGCGACTTGTCCAGGGTGTACCCCGCCTTCCGCCCGATTGTAGCTGAGATAGGCTCCAGCTCCCCCCGCGACCCCGAAGGGAATAAGCGGTAGAAAATGGATGGATGGATGGATATATATATATATATATATATATATATATATATATATATATATATATATATATATATATATATATATATATATATATATATATACATTTATATATATATATATATTTATTTATTTATTTACAGCCCGGCCAAAAAAAATAATATTGTAATTTTTAATGTGCATGAACTATTTCTGTTCAAAATTGTTAGAAATGACACATGTTAAATGTTTAAATATTAACTGTCAGTTTACTGTACCTTGCCAACTGTACTACTATATGAGTACGTATTTTCTATTGTTTCATTGAAAATAAAACAGCAAAGTCCATTTGGCTGTCATCTGTTTTAATTATGAGACACAATTGTGTCAAAGTCATGATTTTTCTTCGATTGCAATAATAAAAATTATATGATTTTTTGGGGGTAAAATAAAAGCCAATAATGCCATTTTTTTGTGGTCCCCTTTATTTAGAAAAATATCGAAAAGTATCGATACTTTTTGGTACCTGCACCAAAACATTGGTACCGAGACAACCCTACAAGTGAGGGAGAAGATAAGATTTTTCTCACGTTTGGTGGTTATAAACAGGACGAATATTGCAATGCCCGATAAGGATAGTGTAGTGGAACTATAATGAAATGCTTCTATTGTCAAACAGTGGAGAAGTGGATAATTATGGTAAACAACAATTTGCACAACTGTTTTCATCAACTCCCTCTTTGACATCTCACTCCAACACTTTCACGGGTGAATTGTTGGCAACATTTCTGTGGTCCACAGACCAGTCACAACACATTCTTTCCTTGGCGGTTTTCTAAAGTCTGACGGGAAAACCGCGTCGGGCCCCGTGTGTCACATCCCCCAGACCTACATCCAACAGCTCCTCTGCTCCCCTTCTTCTCGTCTGGGAGTGTTTTCACGTCGGGAATGATTTCATCCCCCAACCACGAGACGATACCTCACCCTTCCTCTGAATCACAGGCTGGAGGGAGGTGGAAAATATCCCTATCTGTTGCTCGGGCCTAATAAGTCCAAAACAAACAGCTGCGAGTGTGTGCAGCAATTGCACATGTTTGGTGTCTCCTGCAGGGAGAGACTGGCACACATCGGTACTGTTGGATCTGGGGAGTGACTGGATGAAGGCTAGCCTGACCCCGGACTCAATGGACATCCAGTCCACAGAACTGGTTGGACTACAGTTACTAGGAAGGAGGATGTTTATTAATCATAACAGAATGTTGCTGGCACTGACATCACACATTTCAAAGCCTTGTTGACGCAGACTGATGAATGAATGGTGTTTTGATATCAAAGATGAACTTGGTTCACTTTCATTACATCACTATTCCCGCAGAAGAATCCAACAAATATTTGTCAAACTGTCGGTAAATAAAAAAAAATTGTAACTTCAAACTCAGTTTCCAGTTCAGTTACAGTTCAGTTCCGATTGAGAAATAATGTAATGTACCATATTTTTCCGACCATAGGCGCACTGCCGATGAGCGGGCACTGCAAAAAGTGAAATCTAAGTAAGATGAAATATCTCAAATAAGGGTGATATTTGCTTATTTTCTGTCTGATAAGATAATTCTTCTCACTAAGCAGATTTAATGTTAGAGTTGTCACACCGTGGTGAGGGATGTCATGTCTTGGTTTTTTCTGTCTTGTGATGTGCATGTTTTAGTTTGAAAAGTAACTCTCCTCTCGTTTCAGGTCACTTGCCCTTCCTTTTGTGTCATCAGTCTGACGTCATCCCGATTCCCTAATTGTTTCCACCTGTTCCCTATTACCCTCATGTGTCTTATAAGCCCACTCCTTCCTTTGTTCTGTGCCAGATTGTTTCGTTTATTCGTACTCTCTAGCCTCCATGCCCATGTCCATGCCTTGTCTTGCCTTGCCTCGTCTTGTGCTTATGTTCTTTGATTCTGAATCCCTTTGTTGCTATTTTGAGTTTTCCTTTCTTCCTCCTCAGCAGAGTGATTTTTTGTTATTTAGTTTATTCAGCCGAAGTGGTAAGTTTCAGTTATTTTTCATTCTTTCCTCACATTTTTGAGTGACAATTTTTGTTAATACTTTATTAGATTAGATAGTATAGAATTTTTCATAGTTGTTGTTTCTTCCTCCTGTTGGAGCGTTTTTTGTTTATACATTTTATAGCACATATTAATTATAGTTCGTCTTGGCTTTTGTGTTTTCCTCCGTTCGGAGCGAATTTTGGTTGTTCCTATTTTTTGGAACCTTTTTTGCCGGTTAGTTTTTGGATAAATAGATATTGTAATCCTTGACTTTGGAGGTGAAAAGGAAGCTGTCAAAATAAAAGCCTGTCTAAGTTCCCTACTCTGCATCTGAGTCCTATCCTTTTACCAAGCCTTGACAAGAGTGTTTTACTTGTTTTAAGTGTTTTGGTCCTAAATGATCTCCGTAAGATATTACAGCTTGTTGCTGAGATTTGATGACCTATATTGAGTAAAACATGCTTGAAACTAGAATATCAAGTGTTGCAAAGCTGTGTCATCAACACTAACAAGGATAAAACTGCTTTTTTAAAGTAATAATTTCTTATTTCAAGCATGAAATTAAAAATCGTGGCTTTGACACAATTGTGTCTCATAATTAAAACAGATGACGGCCAAATGGACTTTGCTGTTTTATTTTCAATGAAACAATAGAAAATAAGCACCGTATTTTTTGGACTATAAGTCGCCGTTTTTTTCATAGTTTGGTCTGGCCCCAGTGCGACTTATATATGTTTTTTTTCCTTTTTTATTATGCATTTTCGGCAGGTGCGGCTTATACTCCGGTGCGACTTATACTCCGAAAAATACAGTACAGTTGGCACAGTACAGTAAACTGACAGTTGATATTAAAACAAGACATAGTTCATGCACATTCAGGTAAATTATTCAAAATTACAATAAAAAAAAAAATTATATATGTATATATGCGCACTAATTGACTGAAAGAGCACGCACTTGGCGCGATGATGTCATGTTATCGATGGAAAAATGCATTTTTAGACAATATGATTTGCCTGAGCGGCTAGGAGACCCCGAGAGTAACAAGCGGTTGCCTTGTTGCCTTTCCATTAAGAACAATAAACTAGTTTTAGTATAAGTTTGCTGGTTTCAAGAAATGCAATGCCCAGCGCATATCATTATGTCAAGATAATGGCACTAGCATTTACTTAATTTAAGAATATTTTTCAACATATTAAACAAAAAGGTCTCTTTTTTTTCTACACAGAAAAGTGCACTTATTAATATTAGTGAGAAAATACTTATTTTAAGGTATTTTTGGGTTCATTGAAGTTAGCTAATTTTACTTGTTTTGGAAAGTCTTGACAAGCCAAATTTTCTTGTTCTATTGGCAGATAGTTTTGCTTAGTTCAAATAAAATACCCCTCATTTGTGTATTGTTTTTTTTCTTGTTTTTGAACACTGACTTTTTGCAGTGTACAGACATCTTTCTCAGGAGGCTGTTGGACCTTTAAACCAACCGGGATGGTTGTGAAAATATGTTTCTGGTGCTGAATGTGTCTAAAAACCAGTGACGTGCGGTGAGGTTGATGGCTGGTGAGGCACTGACTTCATCACAGTCAGATTTACAAACATATGAACCCTAAAGAGTATCTTATTCACCATTTGATTGGCAGCAGTTAACGGGTTATGTTTAAAAGCTCATACCAGCATTCTTCCCTGCTTGGCACTCAGCATCAAGGGTTGGAATTGGGGGTTAAATCACCAAAAAATATTCCCAGGCGCGGCGCCGCTGCTGCCCACTGCTCCCCTCACCTCCCAGGGGGTGATCAAAGGATGGGTCAAATGCAGAGGACAAATTTCATTACACCTAGTGTGTGTGTGACAATCATTGGTACTTTAACTTAACTTTAACTTTACACATACAAACTGTAGCATACAAAAAAGCACATTTAATAAAAAAAGCGTTATTATGGTCTTACCTTTACTTATAAATGAAGTCCATGCGCCGCTGTTGTGCTGGATTAATGCACCCCTGAAGGGAGTGTTATATCAACTAAAGCCCTCACTTAAACTTTCCACGTGCAAGATTGAATCTATTTAAAAAAGTGTAACCGAGGGTTTATAAATGTCGCCTATACTGTATGAAACTACAAAATAACAAACACGGAGGCTCCAGTTTACACGAGGACCACTTTATTTACATTCTTTCAAAAACTTCCGCTCCACTCCAACGTGTCATCACTTCCGCTCTTAGCGCCTTCAAAATAAGAGCTCAAGGCATATACTGTATAACAGCGTATAACAGGAACTTAACATCACAAAGAGGAAAGCCCATAAAAATAGGTTACAAAAGTTATTTAATAAGAAGCCAAAAAGTGCAAAAACAATAATGTTCGTGTTGGAGGAGTTGTGAATTAGGTACACCTGCAGTCTGCAGGTGTACCTAATGTTGTGGCCCTGCAGTCATTCACAACTCCTCCAACACGAACATTATTGTTTTTGCACTTTTTGGCTTCTTATTAAATAACTTTTTTTAAATAGATTTAATCTTACACGTGGAAAGTTTAAGTGTGGGCTTTAGTTGATATAACACTCCTGTCAGGGGTTGCCGTGCATTCTACGGCGGTGGTGCAGGAGGCGGGATTACTGCGAGCCTCAGCCAGTGCGTCTTTTGCAGCCGTTTTATGATTGCTCAGCACAAGAAATACGTTACACACATACAGTTGTTGACAAAATACACTGTACATTATATACCTCAGCTAACTAAACTATGGAAATATATTATATATATATAATATAGTTCATATAGCAATACGGTTTCACTGCACAGCAGGCCAGCAGTTAGCCGAGTCCGCAATCCATGTTGAGGCACTGAGTGACGTGCCTCAACTGGCTGCTGATCACCGCACAAGTCTCTTCTCAGTATTTGAACGGCAAATGTGAAAATTCAGCGATTTTAAATAAACATAATCTAAAACTGGTGAAGTTAAATGGAAAATAACTTTATAGTATAATCACTGGATACATATAACAATTTAATAAAACATTTTTCTTTTTACATTGTTTTTCTTTCCATGATGGCACGTCACTGCTAAAAACAATTGTTTGCCATCTATTTTTTTTATGAAATACTTTACTGCGAAATGTGATGAAGCCGTAAGTGTGACATTACACGATTGTCACTTTTCATCTTTTGAGTCATTATGTTGTCGTTTTATTGAGTAAAGAAAGATCCGTTAACAGAAATGGGACACTTTGTCAACGCGCCTTGACATTTGTGTGTCACTGTCGTTGTTTTTGTCTCAAAATCTTCCAAATGAAGTAGCAAATATGCATAATTGATACGGATACGCCGGTGTTTTTGACTTCAACTTATCTCAGTGGAAAGTCTCTTCCCTCCAGTTATCACTGCTCTTAACAACCTCCCGCTGAGGCTGCCAGAGCCCGCGATGGAGGGGATAACCGGAATCGGCGAGAGATAGGAAGACGCAGAAGTGGAAGAAAAAAGACGCCACCAGCCGCTCGAGGGAAACAAATCCCTTTGACATGAAGCGTATGTAAATCCATTTACTCACTGCAGGGTTATTTGCCTTCATCTGTGGGCACAACACATGAACTTCATCTGCAAAAGGAGGGATGCTGGCACATGATCAGTCCTCGATGGTTTCTGCACCAGTCCATACATAAAATATGTCTTGGAATAAAGCTGTCAGCTATGCCGCAATCCTACCTGGGGCTGGTACACAATCATGAACAGAAAGAACACTGTCAACCCATTGAACTGTTTATGCAAAAAGAATAGATAGCAGGTAACAGATTGTTATGGATTATCATTGTAGAGCCATTTGTTTCTTGGTTAGTTAGTTGGAAAAAGCCACGTTCCATTGTCTTTGATTGATTGATTGAAACTTTCTTTAGTAGATCACACAGTACGGTACATATTCCGTACAATTGACCACTAAATGGTAACACCCGAATAAGTTTTTCAACTTGTTTAAAGGGGAACATTATCACCAGACCTATGTAAGCGTCAATATATACCTTGATGTTGCAGAAAAAAGACCATATATTTTTTTAACCGATTTCCGAACTCCAAATGGGTGAATTTCGGCGAATTAAACGCCTTTCTAATATTCGCTCTCGGAGCGATGACGTCACGTTAAAGGGGAACATTATCACAATTTCAGAAGGGTTAAAACCATTAAAAATCAGTTCCCGGTGGCTTATTTTATTTTTCGAAGTTTTTTTCAAAATTTTACCCATCACAAAATATCCCTAAAAAAAGCTTCAAAGTGCCTGATTTTAACCATCGTTATACACACCCGTCCATTTTCCTGTGACGTCACATAGTGATGCCAACACAAACAAACATGGCGGAAAGAACAGCAAGCTATAGCGACATTAGCTCGGATTCAGACTCGGATTTCAGCGGCTTAAGCGATTCAACAGATTACGCATGTATTGAAACGGATGGTTGTAGTGTGGAGGCAGGTAGCGAAAACCAAATTGAAGAAGAAACTGAAGCTATTGAGCCATATCGGTTTGAACCGTATGCAAGCGAAACCGACGAAAACGACACGACAGCCAGCGACACGGGAGAAAGCGAGGACGAATTCGGCGATCGTCTTCTAACCGACGATTGGTATGTGTTTGTTTGGCATTAAAGGAAACTAACAACTATGAACTAGGTTTACAGCATATGAAATACATTTGGCAACAACATGCACTTTGAGAGTGCAGACAGCCCAATTTTCATCAATTAATATATTCTGTAGACATACCCTCATTATTATGTATTATGTTGATGGTTATAGTTTATAATATAAATAAATAGTCATTAATAGTTTATTTATGGCTGTCCAGAGTCACCTGTGCATCGGTTGGGGACATCTCTGCGCTGCTGACCCGTCTCCACTCGGGAAGGTCTCCTGCTGGCCCCACTATGGACTGGACTCTCACTATTATGTTAGTTCCACTATGGACTGGACTCTCACTATTATGTTAGATCCACTATGTACTGGACTCTCACTATTATGTTAGATCCACTATGAACTGGACTTTCACTATTATGTTAGATCCACTATGGACTAGACTCTCACTATTATGTTAGATCCACTATGGACTGGACTTTCACTATTGTGTTGGATCCACCATGGACTGGACTTTTACTATTATGTTAGATCCAATATGGACTGGACTTTTACTATTATGTTAGATCCACTATGGACTGGACTTCCACTACTATGTTAGATCCCCTATGGACTGGACTCTCACTATTATGTTAGATCTACTATGAACTGGACTTTCACTATTATGTTAGATCCACTAGAGACTGGACTCTCACTATTATGTTAGATCCACTATGGACTGCACTTTCCCTACTATGTTAGATACCCTATGGACTGGACTCTCACTATTATGTTAGATCTACTATGAACTGGACTTTCACTATTATGTTAGATCCACTATGGACTGGACTCTCACTATTATGTTAGATCCACTATGGACTGGACTTTCATTATTATGCTAGATCCACTATGGACTGGACTTTCACTATTATGTTAGATCCACTATGGACTGGACTCTCACTATTATGTTAGATCCACTATGGACTGGACTCTCACTATTATGTTAGATCCACTATGGACTGGACTTTCACTATTATGTTAGATCCACTATGGACTGGACTCTCTCACTATTATGTTAGATCCACTATGGACTGGACTTTCACAATATTATGTTAGATCCAATATGGACTGGACTTTCACTATTATGTTAGATCCACTATGGACTGGACTCTCACTATTATGTTAGATCCACTATGGACTGGACTCTCACTATTATGTTAGATCCACTATGGACTGGACTTTCACTATTATGTTGGATCCACTATGGAATGGACTTTCACTACTATGTTAGATCCCCTATGGACTGGACTCTCACTATTATGTTAGATCCACTATGGACTAGACTCTCACTATTATGTTAGATCCACTATGGACTGGACTCTCACTTTTATGTTAGATCCACTATGAACTGGACTTTCACTATTATGTTAAATCCACTATGGACTGGACTCTCACTATTATGTTAGATCCACTATGGACTGGACTCTCACTATTATGTTAGATAATAATAATAATAATAACTCGGATTTATATAGCGCTTTTCTAAGTACCCAAAGTCGCTTTACATGTAGAACCCATCAATCATTCACACCTGGTGGTGGTAAGCTATTTTCATAGCCACAGCTGCCCTGGGGTAGACTGACGGAAGCGTGGCTGCAATTTTGCGCCAACGGCCCCTCCGACCACCACCACGTATCATTCATCATTCAATTCACCGGTGTGAGTGGCACCGGGGGAAAAGGGCGAAGTGTCCCGCCCAAGGACACAACGGCAGCGATTTTTTTGGATGGTAAGAGGCGGGGAGCGAACCTGCAACCCTCAGGTTTCTGGCACGGTTGCTCTACCCACTACGCCATGCCGCCCCCACTACGCCATGCTGCCCCCGATCCACTATGGAATGGACTTTCACTACTATGTTAGATCCCCTATGGACTGGACTCTCACTATTATGTTAGATCCACTATGAACTGGACTTTCACTATTATGTTAGATCCACTATGGACTGGACTCTCACCATTATGTTAGATCCACTATGGACTGGACTTTCACTATTATGTTAGATCCACTATGGACTGGACTTTCACTATTATGTTAGATCCACTATGGCCGGGACTCTCACTATTGTGTTAGATCCACTATGGACTGGACTTTTACTATTATGTTTGATCCACTATGGACTAGACTTTCATTATTATGTTATATCCACTATGGACTGGACTTTCACTATTATGTTGGATCCACTATGGACTCGACTCTCACTATTATGTTACATCCACTATGGACTGGACTCTCACTATTATGTTAGATCTGGACTGGACTCTCACTATTATGTTAGATCCACTATGAACTGGACTTTCACAATATTATGCTAGACTCACTCGACGTCCATTGCATTCGGTCTTCCCTAGAAGGGGGGTTGGGGGGGTGTCACCCACATCTGCAGTCCTCTCCAAGGTTTCTCATAGTCATTCACATTGACGTCCCACTGGGTGGTGAGTTTTTCCTTGCCCTTATGTGGGCTCTGAGCCGAGGATGTCGTTGTGGCTTGTGCAGCCCTTTGAGACACTTGTGATTTAGGGCTATATAAATAAACATTGATTGATTGATGTTATAATGTTTAAAAAAAACATGATTTGTCTTCAAATGTTAACTAGAAGGGAGGTCATCAGCATCCTGGCACCGATTGCGTTGGAACTTGGAGGCTCTGCTGTCGAATTAAATGCATAGCCTCCAGCAAAGTGAGCACTGCGCTCCTCTCCATCCCATCATGGCTGCTCATGTGTGATCTCCTCCTGCCGCCTCTTGCCGTCTTGACCCGTGGAGCGCTTTAATAAAGACGAGGGTGTTAATGGCGCTAATCAGAAAGCCGCTCTCTTGGCCGATACACATGTCTGCAGAAGCGAGCTGTAACCTGTGGGGCATGTACGTGCACACCTTTCATTTCCACACATGCTTTTCATTTGGCAGAGGGAGCGAGGATGCGATGGGATTGATGGACTTCTGCCTCAGGGGCCAACCTTTTGCTGGCTGCATGAGAAGAACACCTGATGCACGAATGGCGAAAAAGAAGCCTTATTTTTTTTTTTTTAAATCTTCTCTCAAACGCCACGCACACTGGGGAATACGAGGCTCACACGGACCAAGGGCGTGTCTTCATATGTTTGCATGCACGTATGATATGTGGGGGCTGGAGAGTTCGACATGTCGGGGGCGTGGGAGTGTCAGTATGCTCACATGCACAGTCCAGGATTCTCATGCATGGTCCGCCTTTTTTTTTGCCCCCGTATGGCAGGAAAAATCCTGCTGATGTGTCATGTGCTCCACCACCGCTGAAGCGTGTGTGAGTGTGAAGTCCAACGCCCGCTTATTGGCAGACCACCATGATGGTGATTGTGTTCTACTAGTATGGAAACCCCGTTTCCATATGAGTTGGGAAATTGTGTTAGATGTAAATATAAACGGAATGCAATGATTTGCAAATCATTTTCAACCCATATTCAGTTGAATATGCTACAAATACAACATATTTGATGTTCAAACTGATAAACAAATAATCATTAACTTTAGAATTTGATGCCAGCAAAACGTGACGAAGAAGTTGGGAAAGGTGGCAATAAATACTGATAAAGTTGAGGAATGCTCATCAAACACTTATTTGGAACATCCCACAGGTGAACAGGCAAATTGGGAACAGGTGGGTGCCATGATTGGGTAAAAAAAGTAGATTCCATGAAATGCTCAGTCATTCACAAACAAGGATGGGGCGAGGGTCACCACTTTGTCAACAAATGCGTGAGCAAATTGTTGAACAGTTTAAGAAAAACCTTTCTCAACCAGCTATTGCAAGGAATTCAGGGATTTCACCATCTACGGTCCGTAATATCATCAAAGGGTTCAGAGAATCTGGAGAAATCACTGCACGTAAGCAGCTAAGCCCGTGACCTTCGATCCCTCAGGCTGTACTGCATCAACAAGCGACATCAGTGTGTAAAGGATATCACCACATGGGCTCAGGAACACTTCAGAAACCCACTGTCAGTAACTACAGTTGGTCGCAACATCTGTAAGTGCAAATTAAAACTCTCCTATGCAAGGCGAAAACCATTTATCAACAACACCCAGAAACGCCGTTGGCTTCGCTGGGCCTGAGCTCATCTAAGATGGACTGATACAAAGTGGAAAAGTGCTCTGTGGTCTGACGAGTCCACATTTCAAATTGTTTTTGGAAACTGTGGACGTCGTGTCCTCCGGACCAAAGAGTAAAAGAACCATCCGAATTGTTATAGGCGCAAAGTTGAAAAGCCAGCATCTGTGATGGTATGGGGGTGTATTAGTGCCCAAGACATGGGTAACTTACACATCTGTGAAGGTGCCATTAATGCTGAAAGGTACATACAGGTTTTGGAGCAACATATGTTGCCATCCAAGCAACATTATCAAGGACGCCCCTGCTTATTACAGTAAGACAATGCCAAGCCACGTGTTACAACAGCGTGGCTTCATAGTAAAAGACTGGACTGGCCTGCCTGTAGTCCAGACCTGTCTCCCTTTGAAAATGTGTGGCGCATTATGAAGCCTAAAATAGCACAACGGAGACCCCCGGACTGTTGAACAACTTAAGCTGTACATCAAACAAGAATGGGAAAGAATTCCACCTGAGAAGCTTAAAAAAATGTGTCTCCTCAGTTCCCAAACGTTTACTGAGTGTTGTTTTAAAGGAAAGGCCATGTAACACAGTGGTGAACATGCCCTTTTCCCAACTACTTTGGCACGTGTTGCAGCCATGAAATTCTAAGTTAATTATTATTTGCAAAAAAAAAAAAAAGTTTATGAGTTTGAACATCAAATATGTTGTCTTTGTAGTGCATTCAACTGAATATGGGTTGAAAATGATTTGCAAATCATTGTATTCCGTTTATATTTACATCTAACACAATTTCCCAACTCAACTATTCTGCAGAGACTTGGTCGTCGTTTCACCTGTCTTATTGGTACAAAAATTTGACACTCCACCACCATTTTTTATTCTTCAGCTGAGCCCTCTTGTTTGCTTCTCTTCTTGGCTAAGTCGTGGAGATGAAGGAAAGCAGCGTGCTCATCCATCATGGCCGTCCACATGCAGCAGAAGTATTTGGTGTGTTTGCTGACATGAGCTCACCTTCTTAGAACAGCAACACACTCTATATTTTACTCAGCAGCTTTCCTTTCCTTCGACGATTAAAATGAAAAAAAACAAAAACAAAACAAGCACATTTCCTTCTTGTCTTTGCTTAAAAAAAACCCCTGCAGACCATGCAGGGTTAACGTTAGTAGGTAGAAGACCACCAATTATCACGACGAGAGAGCACGGACCATTTTCAGCAAACGCCGCATCTTCTTGGACCGTGCACTGGGAATCCTGCTGGAGTTGTCAGACGGGCTTGTGATGAAGGGATGAAAAGAGGGTGTGGTGGTGGAGATGGAGGAGGGGGGCCGGGGGGGGGGGGGGGGCTTAGGGATGTAGCAATGAGTGGGAGAGGTAAAGAAGCGTGAGAGTGATGATGGTGAATGGGAAAGGGGGAAGGGCCAATGAGCCAATGGAGAAGGTATCTTCTGTGTGGAAGAGGAATGGGGGGTGGAGAGTAGGTGGAGGATGTGCTCATCATGTATGTGGTGATGGCTGGGTGGGTGGTGACGGCGGTGTGGGCGGTGGGGGTCCAACCATCCATCAGTGGAGTTGGTTAGTGGGCCCGTGTTAGCGTTAAATGGTCAGGGAGGTGATAATAATTAATAGAAAATGAAGGGGGCTTATGCTCTGATGTTTTCCATTTAAAGCTGTGCAAATACATAATGGCCGGTCCAACATTCTGGGGGAATAAATGAAGATGCTCGGCGTGATATATCCAGTTCCCCCCTCGCACACATTATGCAGATTCCTAATGGTGGGAATGCAAATGTGGGCATCAAAGCATTCTTCATCCAGGTCTTTTTTTCTTCTTCTCCTTCTTTCTTTCTTTGGGACTGACAAGGTGTGCTTGTTATGGCCGAGCTTAAAGGGGTACGTAACTTTTTTGGTGGGGGAATTTTGCCTTTCGTTCACAATCATTATGAAAGATCTTTTTTTTAATGCATTCTAAATATTAAATAAACGTAAATAAATGTCCGTGGGAGGTCCTCTGTTCCGCCCATAAAATACGATAAATCAGTGTTTTTCAACCACGAGTGTGCCGTGAGATACAGTCTAGTGTGCCGTGGGAGATTATCTAATTTCACCGATTTGGGGTAAAAAATGTTTTTTTGCAAACCAGTAATTATAGTCTGTAAATGATGTGTTGGTGCAGTCGAGAGCTCGGCAGAGTAACCGTGTAATACTCTTCCATATCAGTAGGTGGCAGCAGGTAGCTAATTGCTTTGTAGATTTCGGAAACAGCGGGAGGCAGCGTAAAGGTAAAAGGGTGTCTAATGCTAAAACCAAAAATAAATAAAAGGTGAGTGCCCCTAAGACATACTTGCCAACCTTGAGACCTCCGATTTCGGGAGGTGGGGGGAGGGGGAGGGGGTGGGCGTGGTCGGGGTGGGACGGGGGCGTGGTTGGGGGCGTGGCTAAAAGGGGAGGAGTATATTTAAAGCTAGAATTCACCAAGTCAAGTATTTCATATATATATATATATATATATATAATAAATACTTGAATTTCAGTGTTCATTTATTTACACATATACACACACATAACACTCATCTACTCATTGTTGAGTTAAGGGTTGAATTGTCCATCCTTGTTCTATTCTCTGTCACTATTTTTCGAACCATGCTGAACACCCTCTCTGAGCATTGATATGTGGCACGCACAAAAGTGCTTTCATCAAATGCACTAGATGGCAGTATTGTCCTGTTTAAGAGTGTCACAACATTGCTGTTTACGGCAGACGAACTGCTTTACGGTATACAAAAAAGTGACTGCTGTTGTTGTGTGTTGTTGCCACGCTAGGAGGACGTTAATGAAACTGCCTAACAATAAACCCACATAAGAAACCAAGAACTCGCCCTCCATCATTCTATAGTTATAACGTGATTGGGCAGGTACGCTTTTTTATATTGTGCAGGACCTGAGTCCGCCTGAATTTCGGGAGATTTTCGGGAGAAAATTTGTCCCGGGAGGTTTTCGGGAGAGGCGCTGAATTTCGGGAGTCTCCCGGAAAATCCGGGAGGGTTGGCAAGTATGCCCTAAGAAAAGGCATTGAAGCTTAGGGAAGGCAATGCAGAACAAAACTAAAACTGAGCTGGCTACAAAGTAAACAAAAACAGAATGCTGGACGACAGCAAAGACTTACTGTGGAGCAAAGATGGCGTCCACAATGTAACATCCGAACATGACATGACAATCGACAAAGTCCCCACGAAGAAGGATGAAAACATAGTAGATGCGGGAAATATCGCTCAAAGGAAGACCTGAAACTGCTCCAGGAAAATACCAAAAAAAGAGAAAAAGCCACCAAAATTGGAGCGCAAGACAAGAACTAAAGCACTACACACAGGAAAACAGCAAAAAAATGCCAAATAAGTCACGGCGTGATGAGACAGGTGGTGACAGTACACCTACTTTGAGACAAGAGCTATATTGATGCATGGTTGGTTATGCTTTAAAGTCATATCCAACAATTGCGACAACGACTTTTTACTGTCAACTGAGTTTCGTTGTTTAATGATTTCTGCTGGTGGTGTGCCTATGGATTTTGTCAACACAAAAAATGTGCCTTGGCTCAAAAAAGGTTGAAAATCACTGCGATAAAAGACCATCCAAAAAGCGCCAACAATACTCCATTTGCATTTCATGACTCAAATATTAACCATGTATTAGGGATATTGTTATTATAAGTGCTAACGCAGACTAACTATTATCGAGTGCACTGCAAAAAATCAGTGTTCTAAAACAAGAAAAAAAAATCCAAAAATTAGGGGTATTTTATTTGAACTAAGCAAAATTATCTGCCAATAGAACAAGACAATTTGACTTGTCAAGACTTTCCAAAACAAGTAAAATTAGCTAACCTCAATGAACCCAAAAATACCTTAAAATAAGTATATTCTCACTAATAACAAGTGCATTTTTCTTGGTAGAAAAAAAAAAAAGTTAAAGTTAAAGTACCAATGATTGCCACACACACACTAGGTGTGGTGAAGTTTGTCCTCTGCATTTGACCCATCCCCTTGTTCACCCCCTGGGAGGTGAAGGGAGCAGCAGCAGCAGCGGTGGCCCCGCCCGGGAATAATTTTTGGTGATTTAACCCCCAATTCCAACCATTGATGCTGAGTGCCAAGCAGGGAGGTAATGGCTCCCATTTTTATAGTCTTTGGTATGACTCGGCCGGGGTTTGAACTCACAACCTACCCATCTCAGGGCGGACACTCTAATAATTATAATAATAATAGATTTTTTTTGTAAAAGCACTTTACATTGAGTAAACAACCTCAAAGTGCTACAGTGTATTACAAAGATAATATATAAAAAAAAAAAAAAAAAACTACAACAGCCAAATAGCTAGAACTAGTGTGCATATATCTAAAAAAAACAAGGCTTTTATAAAAATAAGGGTTTTTAAGCCTTTTTTTAAAAGCATCCACAGTCTGTGGTGCCCTCAGGTGGTCAGGGAGAGCGTTCCACAGACTGGGAGCGGCGGAGCAGAAAGCCCAGTCTCTAACTGAAAAAGAGACCTTTTTGCTCAATATGTTGAAAAATATTCTTAAATTAAGTAAATGATCGTGCCATTATCTTGACATAATGCTTGAAGTAAGAAATTATTACTTTAAAAAAGTAGTTTTATACTTGTGAGTGTTGATGACACAGCTTTGTAACAGTTGATATTCTAGTTTCAAGCATGTTTTACTCAATATAGGTCATCAAATCTCAGCAACAAGCTGTAATATCTTACTGAGATCATTTAGGACCGAAATCCTTAAAACAAGTAAAACACTCTAACATAAAATCTGCTTAGTGAGAAGAATTATCTTATCAGACAGAAAATAATATATATATATATATATATATATATATATATATATATATATATATATATATATATAACTTAATAGTGCAAAATCAACTTTCCTAAAACAACCGAAAAAACATCAATGGTATATCAAATTAAATTTAAATAAAAACTGAATGCTTGTTTTCTATTAGCAGCCTTCTGAGGTAAATATCAACATTAACTTTTTCCACAGGCTAATAAATTACAAAATAAAATAACAATGAATAAATCAACCATTCAGGCCTTTTTACTGCTCAGTTTGCGACACACTCATCTAATCTGATGTGCCATCTTTTCTTGGATGCTAGTTCATTAATGTTGGGGCTGAGGTGGGCGGGGTTTGGTGGTAGCGGGGGGGGTGTATATTGTAGCGTCCCGGAAGAGTTAGTGCTGCAAGGGATTCTGGGTATTTGTTCTGTTGTGTTTATGTTGTGTTACAGTGCGGAGGTTCTCCCGAAATGGGTTTGTCATTCTTGTTTGGTGTGGATTCACAGTGTGGCGCATATTTGCAACACTGTTAAAGTTGTTTATACGGCCACCCTCAGTGTGACCTGTATGGCTGTTGACCAAGTATGCATTGCATTCACTTCTGTGTGTGTAGAAGCCGCATATATTATGTGACTGGGCCGGCACGCTGTTTGTATGTTGGAAAAGCGGACGTGACGACAGGTTGTAGAGGACACTAAAGGCAGTGCCTTTAAGACAGTGGTCCACAACCACCGGGGCGCGGCCCGCTACCGGTCCGTGAACCGATTGGTACCGGGCCACACAAGTAATTAAAAAAAAATATATATATATATTTTAATTTTAATTTAATTTTGTATTAAATCAACGAAAAAAACACAATATTTACATTATATATCAATATAGATCAATATAGTCTGCAGGGTTACAGTCCGTAAGCACACATGATTGTATTTCTTTATGACAAAAAAATAAATAAATAAAATAAAAAATACCGTAACTTAGATATTGGGTTTCACAATGCAAAGCGCTTTGAGTCATTAGAGAAAAGCGCTATGTAAATGTAATTCACTTCATTTAGAACCTGGAACTGTGAGGATTAGGAGTACTTTTTCATCTAAATGAGAATATATGAACATCCTATCAGTCGGCATCCTAATGACAGCAGACATCGTACAGTAAGTGTTGGTTAATTATGTTTGTTGGCTCTCAGAAAGCAAACAAAAATGCAAAACTATGGTTAAAATGATCAAAATATGCAAATATTAAATGTTATTATGAATATGCCTGTTACTACATTACATATATATTTACATCATGTATATAAAACCCTTGTTTGGATGTTTTTTTTAGGGGCTTTATAGGCAGAAGCCAAACGATTACCATAGGCTTCATTGTAAGCTGACTTTTGATCACATTTATGATATATTAACAATGCATAAAAAATAAAAATAAAAAATAAATCTTCATGTCTCCCATAATGATTGTGAACGGGAAAAAAAATGCAGTTCCCTTTCAAAATGGAACATAACGTTTAAAAAAAAATTGCCTATCTTTCATAATTAATTCTATGTTCATTTGTTCATGCATTCTAACTTGTAAATAAACATTAGCAAAACTCAGCTTGCAATGGAGTTAATGGAACTCGCTTTAATCTGCCTATAAAGCGCTCTAAAAACATCCAATAACTTTCATCATCCTTTTATATGCTGTAAATAAACATGTAATGTAGTTACAGACTCATTCATATTTACATGTAATATTTACCTATTTTGCTCATTTTGAGCATAAGACGGCGTGTTATTTCACAGACTCATCAGGTTTGCCGTTTCCTTTAACAACACCTACTAAGCATGGCAGATTTTAATGAGAGACAACAAAGGCCTTTTACCTTACTAGCCTATATAAATCAACTATTTATAAACACACATCAGTAGGCTAAATGAACCTCTTCAACATAAACACTTTTTTTTTTTTTTTACCCATATGCGACTTTTATCTGATGTTTTCATGTCCGTGTGAGCAGCGCAATCCTAAATATTTTATATCCGACCCAGGCCCCTTTCGTATGTGGAAATAAATCAGATATGCATTGTGTCCTCAATGTGAACACTCCTGCACCTGGGTCGTATTCATCCAATCAGAACGTCATCAAAAAGCAATAAGCGGCATAATTATTTGCCAAAATAGACGGTTACAAAGTAAATAGTTGATAATGGAGCAGAAAACAAGTAAAAATTGTCAGGTTCAGACACTGATGACATTTATTAAACAGACAAGAAGCAAGGAATTAAACAGAGACAGAATTCAATTTAGCTCATTGAGGAGAAACGTCTGGGTTGTACTGTACTCTTCGTACAGTCTTCCACCACGCTCTGACGGAAGGTCGCACGCCTCCTCTTTTATTTGGACTTTCCCTGATTACATGGCAACAGCTGTTTCTAAAGGAAGGGGGGTCGTAAACAGCCGTTGCCTTTGGTTACAAGACAGTTCAAAGAAAAGGTGCCTAGAGGGGGGTCAGGTCCTGCTCCGCTTTGTAGATCTCGGGTCAAGACAAAATCTTCCTGTGGATTACAATACATCGACGAAACCGACACCTCCATGTCGCTTCCCATCCTACACAGTGGAGTTATACAAGCCTTTTGATTGGTAAGGTCAAAGACAGCTTTTCTCTGTTCGCCGGAAACTCATGGAAACACAAAGTTTTGTGATAACTTAGATACAATTATTCTGACAAAAATGAAATGTTTTAGGAACTTACGTGAAAATTCCATATGCTGCAAAGCTGTGAGGGCCAAAATACTTGTCGTCTTCCTTCTTAATTTTCTACGCTCAATAATTGGATTCAGAAAATGTTCAGTTTGATTGCACAAAACCCTTGAAATTGCCACAAATGCGTCCGTAAACACTGCAGTGCCTGCAATGTGATGACGTCATGTCCGCATGTGGGTCAGATTGCATTCACATTAGAAATCACATTTTTTATAGTAAGGTGTACGGCCACTAAAAAGATCGAATTTAACAAAAAAAAAAAATCATAATTGGACATCCGATCTTGCATTCTGAACACAGCCACAGACTACTTTGGGACGAATGATGATACGGAAACTTGTATTTTTGGGCCTGAGTACAGGGAGGATGAGCTACAAGTTTTAGAAGCTAAACAGAATCCCGCAAGTAGCGGTATTGCTAGGCGCTAAACAAGAAATACAAACTACGAACATAATAAAGCAATCACTTACTGTACAGTGTCTGCTCTCACTGGGATGCCGACTGATGTGATATTTATAATGCATAATATTCATTCATGTCTTTCTCGCCACCTCCAGGTCTAAGTAGAATGTCCGAAGCTGACAAACTTCTCGGTTTATGTCCACAATCTTCTACTATACAGGCGAGAGGCATCATTTACAATCTGTAAATAACTTTCACCAAATCAGAGGTGATGCAGCAGCTCAGCAGATAAAAGTAGTTTCTCGGTGTGGGCGCTTATAATAACAATATTGCACCTTTTAGCTCTTATTTCCAAAATTGTGTACACTACTGAATTGGGGTCTTATGGCCGCTTATGTGGACACTTATACTGCCATCTGGTGGTGTCAGAAGAGTATAACATACAATGGAATTTGGGAAAAAAAAGTGTAAAAATAAAAAATGTGTATATCACTACACATGAAGTACACGTTTGTGTACATATGGTCTAAGTACATCATATTAAAGGATGATTTTTAGTTTTTATTCTAATTAGGGTCCAATAAGCCCAAATAGCAAAGACAAATAAAAAAAGCATGTAAACAAACAGCTTTAAGGGCTTTAAGAGGTTAATATTCAGGTCAGGTCACAACATGTAAATGGAAAATTGTTGGCCGTTTTTATTTTTTTAGAGGGCTTTATGGGCGCAGTTGCCTTATAGCTGCATTTTTAGCCACCTCGTGTGTGCCTTATTTTACGACGTAGAATGCTTAAAAAAAAAGAAAAACGTGTTCTTGTCTTACATAAGGATTGCGAAACAGTGCAGTTCCCCTTCAAGACTGACAACCTCTGACAGGTTTCTTATGCAAAAACGGCGGAACCTTTACGGTTTAGAGGGTTTTCCAAACCGGCTTTGTGACCCGTCTTTTCGCATTCTTTCTTTGTTTCTATTTCTAGGACTAGAGAATGGAAAGTATGCACAGGGAGTTTTGACAAGGTTCTTACAGTAAGACCTGCAAACCACATTCCAGTCCAGGTTTATTCTTTATTTGTGCAGAAAGTTGGCACCTTGTGTATTGTTGGGCATTCCTGTCGTCATTTGCTTGTTTCATGGAGAGTTTATGGTTTGGATTCATCAAACACGATCAAAGTGAGGAATATTAATGTTTGACCCACAGACAGGATTAGACGGCTGCAGCTATTACTTTAGTAATTGAGTAATCTATTAAGTAGTTTGATTAATAGAGGAATCGATTATTCCATTAGAAAAACAAGCTTTCCTTTATATTTTGTTGCTTTGATTAATCATGTAATACAAATGTATTACAAACCCCGTTTCTATATGAGTTGGGAAATTGTGTTAGATGTAAATATAAACTGAATACAATGATTTGCAAATCCTTTTCAACCCATATTCAATTGAATACACTACAAAGACAAGATTTTTGATGTTCAAACTCATAAAGTTTATTTTTTTTTTGCAAATAATAATTAACTTAGAATTTCATGGCTGCAACACGTGCCAAAGTAGTTGGGAAAGGGCATGTTCACCACTGTGTTACATGGCCTTTCCTTTTAACAACACTCAGTAAACGTTTGGGAACTGAGGAGACACATTTTTGAAGCTTTTCAGGTGGAATTCTTTCCCATTCTTGCTTGATGTACAGCTTAAGTTGTTCAACAGTCCGGGGGTCTCCGTTGTGCTATTTTAGGCTTCATAATGCGCCACACATTTTCAATGGGAGACGGGTCTGGACTACAGGCAGGCCACATGGCTTGGCATTGTCTTGCTGAAATAAGCAGGGGCGTCCATGGAAACGTTGCTCGGATGGCAACATATGTTGCTCCAAAACCTGTATGTACCTTTCAGCCTTAATGGCGCCTTCACAGATGTGTAAGTTACCCATGTCTTGGGCACTAATACACCCCCATACCATCACACATGCTGGCTTTTCAACTTTGCGCCTATAACAATCCGGATGGTTCTTTTCCTCTTTGGTCCGGAGGACACGACGTCCACAGTTTCCAAAAAAAAATTGAAATGTGGACTCGTCAGACCACAGAACACTTGTCCACTTTGTATCAGTCCATCTTAGATGAGTTCAGGCCCAGCGACGCCGACGGCGTTTCTGGGTGTTGTTGATAAACGGTTTTCGCCTTGCATAGGAGAGTTTTAACTTGCACTTACAGATGTAGCGACCGACTGTAGTTACTGACAGTGGGTTTCTGAAGTGTTCCTGAGCCCATGTGGTGATATCCTTTACACACTGATGTCGCTTGTTGATGCAGTACAGCCTGAGAGATCGAAGGTCACGGGCTTAGCTGCTTACGTGCAGTGATTTCTCCAGATTCTCTGAACCCTTTGATGATATTACGGACCGTAGATGGTGAAATCCCTAAATTCCTTGTTGAGAAAGGTTTTTCTTAAACTGTTCAACAATTTGCTCACGCATTTGTTGACAAAGTGGTGACCCTCGCCCCATCTTTGTTTGTGAATGACTGAGCGTTTAATGGAATCTATTTTTATACCCAATCATGGCACCCACCTGTTCCCAATTTGCCTGTTCACCTGTGGGATGTTCCAAATAAGTGTTTGATGAGCATTCCTCAACTTTATCAGTATCTATTGCCACCTTTCCCAACTTCTTTGTCACGTGTTGCTGGCATCAAATTCTAAAGTTAATGATTATTTGCAAAAAAAAAATGTTTATCAGTTTGAACATCAAATATGTTGTCTTTGTAGCATATTCAACTGAATATGGCTTGAAAAGGATTTGCAAATCATTGTATTCCGTTTATATTTACATCTAACACAATTTCCCAACTCATATGGAAACGGGGTTTGTACATCTTTGATTATATGGACTTGGTTTCTGCACGGCTGCTGCAAAAGAGCAAACACAAGAGCTCTGGTGTGTGGTGGCCGTGATCTGAGTGACAGGAAACAGCGGTGAGTTTTTATTTTTTTATTTTTTTTTATTACTGCACACATGTTAAAAGTGCAATTTCAATGTTGATGATGTGCATTTATTAGAAGAAAAAAAAGAATAACGATTATGAAAAGCAGAAAAATCGTACTTTTAACAATTGTTCCTAAAATATCCATTAATTGAATAAACTAATCGATAGATTAGTTGATTAATCAAATAATTTATTGCTGTATAAAACATACTTTATAGCCTCAATGTGTATTTTATGGAAAATAGTTGAGGAAACAATTTGTTTTTCCATAAATGCTGATCATCAACATTGAAATTACTCTTTTAACATGTCTGCTGTAATGAAAAAAACAACACAAACATTAAAGCTGCAAGCAGCTATGAACGGGACCGAATTTGAGGGCTCATAAAATCCAAACCGGAGCAGTAATTAAAACTCTTTCCTCAACTTTTAATCAAAAGGGTTCAATCGCTCTCCTGTGCTAATTTGAAGCCGGCACGACAAACGCGCTCAGAGGAGATAATGTTTGAAAAAAGGTGACTGTTTTTACACAACTTTTGTTTTGAAGGGGGAATTGCAAACATCCTGTTGATTTTTGCTGGGGGTTGTCAGTGTATGAAATATAGGTCTAAGTGAGACCTACATAGAAGTTTTTGTTTCATGTCTCTATGTCATTCCTACTGGGAGTTACAGGCAGTTTTGTCTGTGTTTTCTTCCTAGGGGGCACTAGAGCGCAACTTTGAGTTTCGGGGTTTGGTTTTTTGATTAGATCGCAATTTTTATGGTCCTTTTCTACAAATACTTGTTGTTTAAAAAGACATTTCTACCATTCTTGTTGTTTAAAAGACATTTCTACCATACTTGGCTCCGTGTCGCTACACGCGAGTGAAGTTCGCTTTGAAATGAAAGATGTCGGTAGTGAGAGAGTGTACGTGCTCACTCTGTGTTTTACAACTTACTGATGTGTGTGTCCAATTTGGTGAGTTTTGAAGCATGGTAAGGGGGTCAAATTACAGATCAAAGAGGCGGCGGTATAATAATAAAACGCTAGAAATTCAATAGGGTCCTCTTTCCCAAAGGGACTCGGTCCCTAAAAACATCGCTGTTGTTTGACACCACACAGACCACGGCACACACTCGCCACCGCTCTCATGTTTGCTCTATTTCAGCAGCCGTATATAACATATTTAAAGTTTTGGGCACTCTGTGCAGACCTGATTTTTTTCAATTTCCTTCAGTTACATCCATCGAAGCAACAAAATATAAATCAAAGCTTTTGTACCGGAAATGTATCAATTTAATAGATTAATCATAGCATGTAAGTAAGGAAATGATTACTTTAAAAAAGTAGTTTTATACTTGTGAGTGTTGATGACACAGCTTTGCAACACTTGATATTCTAGTTTCAAGCATGTTTTACTCAATATAGGTCATACAATTTCAGCAACAAGCTGTAATATCTTACTGAGATCATTTAGGACCAAAACACTTAAAACAAGTAAAACACTCTAACATAAAATCTGCTTAGTGAGAAGAATTATCTTATCAGACAGAAAATAGGCAAAGATCACCCTTATTTGAGATATTTTATCTTACTTAGATTTCACTTTTTGCAGTGTGATGGGTAGGAGATCTTGCCCCATGTGGAGGAGTTCAAGTACCTGGGAGTCTTGTTCACGAGTGAGGGAAGAGTGGATGGTGAGATCGGTGCGGCGTCTTCTGTAATGCGGACGCTGTATCGATCCGTTGTGGTGAAGAAGGAGCTGAGCCGGAAGGCAAAGCTCTCAATTTACCGGTCGATCCGGAGAAGAGCCAGATGAGGTGGTTCGGGCATCTGCTCAGGATGCCACCTGAACGCCTCCTTAGGAAGGTGTTTAGGGCACGTCCGACCGGTGGGAGGCCACGGGGAAGACCCAGGACACGTTGGGAAGACTATCTCTTCCGGCTGGCCTGGGAGCGCCTCGGGATCCCCCGGGAGGAGCTGGACGAAGTCCCTGGGGAGAGGAAAAGTCTGGGCTTCTCTGCTTAGGCTGCTGCCCCCGCGACCCGACCTTGGGTAAGCGGAAGAAGATGGATGGATGGATGGAAGGATGGATGGACAGTCTATTATACAGCATTATTTACATGTGAATAATATACATACATTATACATTTACAGTACATGTACAGCCAAAAGGAACATATGCATTATACAAACCCCGTTTCCATATGAGTTGGGAAATTGTGTAAAATGAATACAATGATTTGCAAATCCTTTTCAACCCATATTCAATTGAATGCACTACAAAGACAACATATTTGATGTTTTTTTGCAAATAATAATTAACTGATAATTTCATGGCTGCAACACGTGCCAAAGTAGTTGGGAAAGGGCATGTTCATCACTGTGTTGCACGGCCTTTCCTTTTAACAACACTCAGTAAACGTTTGGGAACTGAGGATACACATTTTTGAAGCTTCTCAGGTGGAATTCTTTCCCATTCTTGCTTGATGTACAGCTTAAGTTGTTCAACAGTCCGGGGGTCTCTGTTGTGCTATTTTAGGCTTCATAATGCGCCACACATTTTCAATGGGAGACAGGTCTGGACTACAGGCAGGCCAGTCTAGTACCCGCACTCTTTTACTATGAAGCCACGTTGATGTAACACGTGGCTTGGCATTGTCTTGCTGAAATAAGCAGGGGCGCCCATGGTAACGTTGCTTGGATGGCAACATATGTTGCTCCAAGTACCTTTCAGCATTAATGGCGCCTTCACAGATGTGTAAGTTACCGACCGGTAGGAGGCCACGGGGAAGACCCAGGACACGTTGGGAAGTCTATCTCTCCCGGCTGGCCTGGGAACGCCTCGGGATGCCCCGGGGGGAGCTGGACGAAGTGGCTTGGGCTGCTTAGGCTGCTGCCCCCGCGACCCGACCTTGGATAAGCGGTAGAAGATGGATGGATGGCACCTGGAGACTCTGTTAATTGGAGCGATTTTTCCATGGACGACATTGCAGACATCCCATTTTTGTGTGTTTTTTTCTGAAAAGCAGAACCTCTCCAAACACAACGTCAACACGGACACAGAACATCACGCAATACAGGAAAGGGCTTCTCGTCGGTGCTTTTTCGGTTTAAGGCTGACATCAATGTGTGGGTGTAGCTGTCACGCTGACAAAACGTGTGTGTGTTCATATGACGACTTCTATTCACTACTCTCTCATACACACACACACACACACACATGCATACATACAGCTCAGAGGAGCTCATCACTAGACGCTTCAGCGTACGCCTGCTCAGCAATTTGCGCTCGGCTCGCTGCTGTCCTCGCATATGAGCCCTGTAGGCGTGGCGCGCCGATAAATCAGACAACTAACCGAGTGAGCGACTCCCCCGCCGGCCACGGAAAGACAACTTTTCATTAAAATCCATGCTAAATAAGTGCGTGAGCAAAGCACTACGATGATCGTCTTGCTTTGCAAATCGTTTGGATTTGCACCTTTTAAAGGTTACTCCTTAGAAACATTTTAAATCTAGATAATGATTACACTGCAAAAAGTCAGTGATAAAAAACAAACAAAAAAAAAATACAAAAATGAGGGGTATTTTATTTGAACTAAGCAAAATTATCTGCCAATAAAACAAGAAAATTCGGCTTGTCAAGACTTTCCAAAACAAGTAAAATTAGCTAACCTCAATGAACCCAAAAATACCTTAAAATAAGTATATTCTCACTAATAACAAGTGCACTTTTCTTGGTAGAAAAAAAAAGAGATTTTTTGCTCAATATGTTGAAAAATATTCTTAAATGAAGTAAATGCTAGTGCTATTATCTTGACATAATGATATGCGCTCGGCTTCATGATTTTTTCTTTTCATGCTTGAAGTAAGAAATGATTACTTTAAAAAAGTAGTTTTATACTTGTGAATGTTGATGACACAGCTTTGCAACAGTTGATATTCTAGTTTCAAGCATGTTTTACTCAATATAAAAATATCAATGGCAAATCAAATACAATTTAAATCAAAATTGAATGCCCCTTTCTATTTGCAGCCGTCTGAGGTAAATATCAAAATAAACTTTTTCCACAGGCTAATAGTAAATTTGAAAATAAAATAACAATAACAAATTAATCAAACATTCTAGTTTCAAGTATGTTTTACTCAATATAGGTCATCAAATCTCAGCAACTGTCATGTCTGTGTGATCATGTTTTGTTTTAGTTTTGTTTTGTTTAGTTATTGGACTCTTTAGTCTCTGGCTTTTCACTCCCTTGTCTTGTTTCCATGGTTACCCCTTTCACCTGTTCCACGTTTGGACTCATTGTGCACTCTTGTTTGTCACCATAGCAACCCATTTAGTCTTCACCTGTCACGTCACGCACCTGTTTCACATTTTGAGTCACGCATCTGTTTTCACTGTAGTATTTAAGTTCATTGTTTTCAGTTTGTCTGTCTGGCGACATCCGGATTCATACCCCTGTCACACTCTGTTTACCTCTGCGCACTTCATAGTCCATGCCAAGTAAGTTTTTGTTTATTAATCCCACAGTTAGTGTTTTTGTTTCATTGTTCACAGTTTCTGCCTATGTGCAAGTTTTGTTTTCAATAGCCTAGTTTTGTACTTCCACCATTGTGCGCGATTTTTTTTTTTTTGATATATTAAATAAAACATGTACTTACATTCCCGTCTTGCCCGAGCCAACTTTCCGTTGCCTTCTGGAAAAACAAAATCCCAGGACCAAGTCGTGACAGCAACAAGCTGTAATATCTTACTGAGATCATTTAGGACCAAAACCCTTAAAACAAGTAAAACACTCTAACATAAAATCTGCTTAGTGAGAAGAATTATCTTATCAGACAGAAAATAAGCAAATATCACCCTTATTTGAGATATTTAATCTTACTTAGAATTCAGTTTTTGCAGTGTACAAGACTTAAAACCAAGTAGTAATGTCATCGCGGCCCCTTCAGTTCGAGGGTTTGATCAGCGAAGGGGCTTTGTTCCGTGTTTATGTATGATGAGTCCGAAATAGATGCCACAGAGAACCTTTGTTACAGCGAAGGAGAAGGGGACGCCCCTGCTTATTTCAGCAAGACAATGCCAAGCCACATTCTGCACGTGTTACAACAGAGTGGTTTTGGAGTAAAAGAGTGCTGGTACTAGACTGGCCTGCCTGTAGTCCAGACCTGTCTCCCATTGAAAATGTGTGGCGCATTATGAATCCTAAAATACCACAACGGACTGTTGAACAACTTAAGCTGTACATCAAGCAAGAATGGGAAAGAATTACGCCTGAAAAGCTTCAAAAATGTGTCTCCTCAGTTCCCAAACCTTTACTGAGTGTTGTTAAAAGGAAAGGCCATGTAACACAGTGGTAAAAATGCCCCTGTGACAACTTTTTTGCAATGTGTTAAATTCTAAGCGCGCGTGAGGAATGCACCACTAACCTAGCAAGACCTTACAAGTCCGAAAGAGAAAGAGATGATAAGTATTATCTGTTCACGGATGCTACCTGGTGGTTGTTTGAGCACACTGCAGCTAGTCCTAAATAGTCCCACTCACTAATGCAGGGGTCGGCAACCCAAATTGTTGAAAGAGACATATTGGACCAACAATAGTGTTATAATAAAGGCAACACATGATGTAAGTGTCCACAAACCCCGTTTCCATATGAGTTGGGAAATTATGTTAGATGTAAATATAAACGGAATACAATGATTTGCATATCATTTTCAACCCATATTCAGTTGAATATGCTACAAAGACAACATATTTGATGTTCAAACTCATAAAGTTTAATTTTTTTGCAAATAATCATTAACTTTAGAATTTGATGCCAGCAACACGTGACAAAGAAGTTGGGAAAGGTGGCAATAAATACTGATAAAGTTGAGGAATGCTCATCAAACACTTATTTGGAACATCCCACAGGTGAACAGGCTAATTGGGAACAGGTGGGTGCCATGATTGGGTATAAAAGGAGATTCCATGAAATGCTCAGTTATTCACAAACAAGGATGGGGCGAGGGTCACCACTTTGTCAACAAATGCGTGAGCAAATTGTTGAACAGTTTAAGAAAAACCTTTCTCAACCAGCTATTGCAAGGAATTTAGGGATTTCACCATCTACGGTCCGTAATATCATCAAAGGGTTCAGAGAATCTGGAGAAATCACCGCACGTAAGCAGCTAAGCCTGTGACCTTCGATCCCTTAGGCTGTACTGCATCAACAAGCGGCATCAGTCTGTAAAGGATATCACCACATTGGCTCAGGAACACTTCAGAAAACCACTGCCACTAAATACAGTTGGTCGCTACATCTGTAAGTGCAAGTTAAAGCTCTACTATGCAAAGCAAAAACCATTTATCAACAACACCCAGAAACCACGCCGGCTTCTCTGGGCCCGAGATCATCTAAGATGGACTGATGCAAAGTGAAAAAGTGTTCTGTGGTCTGACGAGTCCACATTTCAAATTGTTTTTGGAAATATTCGACATCGTGTCATCCGGACCAAAGGGGAAGCGAACCATCCAGACTGCTATCGACGAAAAGTTCAAAAGCCAGCATGTGTGATGGTATGGGGGTGTATTAGTGCCCAAGACATGGGTAACTTACACATCTGTGAAGGCGCCATTAATGCTGAAAGGTACATACAGGTTTTAGAACAACATATGCTGCCATCTAAGCGCTGTCTTTTTCATGGACGCCCCTGCTTATTTCAGCAAGACAATGCCAAGCCACATTCAGCACGCGTTACAACAGCGTGGCTTCGTTAAAAAAAAGAGTGCGGGTACTTTCCTGGCCCGCCTGCAGTCCAGACTTGTCTCCCATCGAAAATGTGTGGCGCATTATGAAGCGTAAAATACGACAGCTGTTGAACGACTGAAACTCTACATTAAACAAGAATGGGAAATAATTTCAAAGTTTCAACAATTAGTTTCCTCAGTTCCCAATCGTTTATTGAGTGTTGTTAAAAGAAAAGGTGATGTAACACAGTGGTGAACATGCCCTTTCCCAACTACTTTGGCACGTGTTGCAGCCATGAAATTCTAAGTTAATTATTATTTGCAAAAAATAAATAAAGTTTATGAGTTTGAACATCAAATATCTTGTCTTTCTAGTGCATTCAATTGAATATGTGTTGAAAAGGATTTGCAAATCATTGTATTCCGTTTATATTTACATCTAACACAATTTCCCATTTCATATGGAAACGGGGTTTGTATATTAGCTATATTAGCCTACTATCAAAATGACTTTAAAAGTCTTATATAAGTGTTATAATGAAGGCAAAACATGATGTAAGTGTCTATATTAGCTATATTAGCCTACTATCAAAGGCTGATGCAAATCTTTGTTGACGGAAATGTTGCATTTTAGTTTGTATTCTACTCATTTTTACAACATTGGAAATAATTCGTAAAATGAAGGCTTCCCACATAATGATATGACTTCTGGAAATATTTGGCTTAGAATGGTCACAGGTAAAGATGTGTGTGTCCAAGTTTAAGGAAACTGCAGGCTGTCTTCTTCTAATGGATTTATTACAATCTTTGGCAAGCTGGGTAACATTTGCTGTGGTCTGGAACAACATGGCAGAAACTATGAGAAATGCAGCCAATATTACATACAGATAGTGTGTCATGAGACATGCAAATATAAATTAAATACACAGAGGACATAAGTAAAGGATATTAAATGAGCTCAAATATACCTACAAATGAGACATAATCATGCAATATGTACATACCTACAAATAAGGCATAATGATGCAATATGTACATACTGCTAGCCTAAATAGCATGTTAGCATTGATTAGCTTGCAGTCACGGATTGACCAAATATGCCTGATAAGCACTCCAGCAAATCAATAAAATCAACAAAGCGCACCTTTGTGCATTCACGCACAGCATACAACGTTTGGTGGACAACATGAGAGCATCAATCAATCAATCAATCAATGTTTATTTATATAGCCCTAAATCACAAGTGTCTCAAAGGGCTGCACAAGCCACAACGACATCCTCGGTACAGAGCCCACATAAGGGCAAGGAAAAACTCACCCCAGTGGGACGTTGATGTGAATGACTATGAGAAACCTTGGAGACCCCCCCCCCCCCCCCCCCTCTAGGGAGACCGAATGCAATGGATGTCGAGTGGGTCTAACATAATATTGTGAGAGTACAGTCCATTGTGGATCCAGCATAACAGCATGAAGGAGTGGCATGAAGCATGTCTTTCTGTGGCAGTGTCGGAGAAAGTTGTACATGTAAACAAACTACGATGAGTTCAGGGATCGCTGAAATTAGTAGGGCAAAACGGTGCTTGCCAAATACTCTCATCAGTGAAGCATGTGTAACACAAAAGTTAAAGTACCAATGATTGTCACACACACACTAGGTGTGGTGAAATGTGTCTTCTGCATTCGTCCCATCCCCTTGTTCACCCCCTGGGAGGTGAGGGGAGCAGTGAGGAGCAGCGGTGGCCACGCCCGAGGATAATTTTTGGTGATTTAACCCCCAATTCCAACCCTGAGTGCCAAGCAGGGAGGTGATGGGTCCCATTTTGGGTATGACTTGGCCGGGGTTTGAACTCACAACCTACCCATCTCAGGGCGTACATTCTAACCACTAGGCCACTGAGTAGGTCCTCCTTCAGAAAATATGTTAAAACAAAAAATTCATTTTTTTCTTTCATTTTTTTTCCCATTTTCACACATCTCTGAAAGAGGTCCAGGGAGCCACTAGGGCGGCGCTAAAGAGCCGCATGCGGCTTGCTGACCCCCGCCCGAATGCTTTAGCCACACCCAGGATTCTCACAGGAGTGAGGCCAAAATACAGCCTCGCCTACCGTACCAATAAATGGACCATCCTACATGCATGCCGTTAGCCGTCTCTGCATCCTGGGGTCACGCCAACAGCAGGCATTTGACACTGTTTAAAAAAGAATACTCCAAAACACAGCAGCATAAAAAAAAGTCATCCAGCGTTTTAACAACATCAATAAATCAGAAAAGAGGAAAATCTTCAAAGGTTCTCTTTAACAATCTTTTGAACTGCGATAATAAATCATCCTCTGTACTTACGTGGTGCCCAACTCCAAATATGGTTCCTCGCCCTTTGTTGACACATTTTGCTACACCCTTTTTATGTTTGATCAGATCAGAAAGTTCAAAGCAACACAAAAAAGACGTGTGTTTGTTGTCATAGGTCAGCGTGGTTCTCCTCACTCCATGCGTCATTTTTGGCAGCCAGACCTTTAACCAAACTCGGAGTTTCCCCGATTGCTTCATGGCTTATTCAACTTTTCTCACAGGTGGGTTTTTTTGTTTTCTTTGTGAAGGATTTACATAGTAGGTGTGCACAGTAGTTCCCACGCCTCCTCTTCTTCTCTGAAGTCACTTTTTCCTTTTTATGCTCATCACAGACCACAAGTAGTGATGCCAGGGAAAGTTCCTGGTCTCTGACAAACAATAGAGTGAAGAATCTGAGAGCCAGGCGTGGCGGCACATTCGCCACCAGGGCTCAGTTTGGCGAGCATCAAAGCATTATCTCTGCGCGTATGTTCGGCTTTTTCTTTGGCTTTTTTGTGTCTTCCGAGAGAAAAGTGGTGGGACAAGAAGTAAGCAGACTCGCATTTAAAGCGATCAAGGCCTGTTTGATCAGGCAGTTTTTCTTTGCATTTTTGAACAGTTCTTTTTTTAGCTACCCACATTCAAACTGAGCCTGAATCAGAATCAGAAATACTTTAACAATCCCCAAAGGGGAACTTAAGATTTTCAGCACAATCCCGTTCAAGAGCAGACAAACATTACGCTCCCCGTAATGATCCAGAACAGGATCGCTGACGGGTCTGCCAAAAAAGATGAGAAATGGGTAAGCGCTGTTTACTTATATAGCCCTAAATCACGAGTGTCTCAAAGGGCTGCACAAGCCACAACGACATCCTCGGCTCAGATCCCACATCAGGGCAAAAAAAAACTCAACCCAAAGGGATGACAATGAGAAAACCTGGAGGGGGCCGGGTCCAGTCCATAGTGGATAAAAAAAAAATAGTTAGAGTCCAGTCCATAGTGGATCTATCATAATAGTGTGAGAGTCCAGTCCATAGTGGATCTAACATAATAGTGTGAGAGTCCAGTCCATAGTGGATCTAACATAATAGTGAGAGTCCAGTCTATAGTGGATCTAGCATAATATACTGAGAGTCCAGTCCATAGTGGTTCTTAACATAATAGTGAGAGTCCAGTCCATAGTGGATCTAACATAATAGTGTGAGAGTCCAGTCCATAGTGGATCTATCATAATAGTGTGAGAGTCCAGTCCATAGTGGATCTATCATAATAGTGTGAGAGTCCAGTCCATAGTGGATCTAACATAATAGTGTGAGAGTCCAGTCCATAGTGGATCTAACATAATAGTGAGAGTCCAGTCTATAGTGGATCTAGCATAATATACTGAGAGTCCAGTCCATAGTGGTTCTTAACATAATAGTGAGAGTCCAGTCCATAGTGGATCTAACATAATAGTGTGAGAGTCCAGTCCATAGTGGATCTATCATAATAGTGTGAGAGTCCAGTCCATAGTGGATCTAACATAATAGTGTGAGAGTCCAGTCCATAGTGGATCTAACATAATAGTGAGAGTCCAGTCTATAGTGGATCTAGCATAATATACTGAGAGTCCAGTCCATAGTGGTTCTTAACATAATAGTGAGAGTCCAGTCCATAGTGGATCTAACATAATAGTGTGAGTCCAGTCCATAGTGGATCTAGCATAATAGTGTGAGAGTCCAGTCCATAGTGGATCTAACATAATAGTGAGAGAGTCCAGTCCATAGTGGATTTAACATAATAGTGTGAGTCCAGTCCATAGTGGATCTAGCATAATAGTGAGAGTCCAGTCCATAGTGGATCTAACATAATAGTGAGAGTCTAATCCATAGTGAATCTAGCATAATAGTCTGAGAGTCCAGTCCATAGTGGATCTAACATAATAGTGTGAGAGTCCAGTCCATAGTGGATCTAGCATAATAGTGAAAGTCCAGTCCATAGTGGATCTAACATAATAGTGTGAGAGTCCAGTCCATAGTGGATCTAAAATAATAGTGTGAGAGTCCAGTCCATAGTGGATCTAGCATAATAGGGTGAGAGTCCAGTCCATAGTGGATCTAACATAATAGTGAGAGTCTAATCCATAGTGTATCTAGCATAATAGTGTGCGAGTCCAGTCCATAGTGGATCTATCATAATATTGTGAGAGTCCAGTCTATAGTGGATGTAACATAATAGTGAATGTCCAGTCCATAGTGGATCTAGCATAATAGTGTGAGAGTCCAGTCCATAGTGGATCTAACATAATAGTGTGAGAGTCCAGTCCATAGTGGATCTAACATAATAGTGTGAGAGTCCAGTCCATAGTGGATCTAACATAATAGTGTGAGTCCAGTCCATAGTGGATCCAACATAATAGTGAGAGTCTAATCCATAGTGTATCTAGCATAATATTGTGAGAGTGCAGTCCATAGTGGATCTAACATACTAGTGTGGGAGTCCAGTCTATAGTGGATCTAACATAATATAGTGAGAGTCCAGTCCATAGTGGATCTAACATAATAGTGAGAGTCCCGTCCATAGTGGATCTAACATAATAGTGTGAGTCCAGTCCATAGTGGATCTAGCATAATAGTGAGAGTCCTGTCCATAGTGGATCAAACATAATAGTGAGAGTCCAGTCCATAGTGGATCCAACATAATAGTGTGAGTCCAGTCCATAGTGGATCTAACATAATAGTGAAAGTCCAGTCCATAGTGGATCTAGCATAATAGTGTGAGAGTCCAGTCCATAGTGGATCTAACATAATAGCTGTTTATATCGTGGGAAAGCGGACGTGAAAAAAGGCTGTCCTCACTCAGGTCCGCATGGAGCTGGAGGTGGCGTGGCCTCCAGCTCCGCCTGAAAATCGGGAGATTTTCGGGAGAGGCGCTGAATTTCGGGAGTCTCCCGGAAAATCCGGGAGGGTTGGCAAGTATGGTAGTAGAGTTCCTGAAAATCTGACGTACCGGCCCACAGACACATTTGTTTCTCTAAATTTGGCCCCCCGAGTCAAAATAATTGCCCAGGCCTGCTCTAGGGGAAACTGGGTAACACATGGCACACTGACAAAGCTTAACTATTGTTACTATAACAATCTACAAGGTTAATAAAGGTTGCTTCTCTTTCTTCCCCTCCATTCTTCTGCATTCTTTTGTATCTCTAGTTATCATTACGTATATGCATTGTTGCATTTGGTATTTTAGGCTTCATAATGCGCCACACATTTTCAATGGGAGACAGGTCTGGACTACAGGCAGGCCAGTCTAGTACCCGCACTCTTTTACTATGAAGCCACGTTGATGTAACACGTGGCTTGGCATTGTCTTGCTGAAATAAGCAGGGGCGTCCATGGTAACGTTGCTTGGATGGCAACATATGTTGCTCCAAAACCTGTATGTACCTTTCAGCATTAATGGCGCCTTCACAGATGTGTAAGTTACCCATGTCTTGGGCACTAATACACCCCCATACCATCACAGATGCTGGCTTTTCCACTTTGCGCCTATAACAATCCGGATGGTTCTTTTCCTCTTTGGTCCGGAGGACACAACGTCCACAGTTTTTAAAAACAATTTGAAATGTGGACTCGTCAGACCACAGAACACTTTTCCACTTTGTATCAGTCCATCTTAGATGAGCTCAGGCCCAGCGAAGCCGACGGCGTTTCTGGGTGTTGTTGATAAACGGTTTTCGCCTTGCATAGGAGAGTTTTAACTTGCACTTACAGATGTAGCGACCAACTGTAGTTACTGACAGTGGGTTTATGAAGTGTTCCTGAGCCCATGTTGTGATATCCTTTACACACTGATGTCGCTTGTTGATGCAGTACAGCCTGAGGGATCCAAGGTCACGGGATTAGCTGCTTACGTGCAGTGATTTCTCCAGATTCTCTGAACCCTTTGATGATATTACGGACCGCAGATGGTGAAATCACTAAATTCCTTGCAATAGCTGGTTGAGAAAGGTTTTTCTTAAACTGTTCAACAATTTGCTCACGCATTTGTTGACAAAGTGGTGACCCTCGCCCCATCCTTGTTTGTGAATGACTGAGCATTTCATGGAATCTACTTTTATACCCAATCATGGCACCCACCTGTTCCCAATTTGCCTGTTCACCTGTGGGATGTTCCAAATAAGTGTTTGATGAGCATTCCTCAACTTTATCAGTATTTATTGCCACCTTTCTCAACTTCTTTGTCACGTGTTGCTGGCATCAAATTCTAAAGTTAATGATTATTTGCAAAAAAAAATACAAAATATCAGTGTGAACATCAAATATGTTGTCTTTGTAGCATATTCAACTGAATATGGGTTGAAAATGATGTTCAAATCATTGCATTCCGTTTATATTTACATCTAACACAATTTCCCAACTCATATGGAAACGGGGTTTGTACATTTAATAAAGTCAAATACACACGACATGCATGACTGGGGAAAAACGTGGTGTGGTCACACACACACCCCCAGATGAAAACTCACATTCCATCTTCCACCGCACCGACGTCATCCATCTTCCACCAGATCAGACAGGGCGACGCATCGCTCCTCAGGCCGCTGGCTCGTAGATTCACACGTTGGCCAATCACAGCAGGGGAGGGGAGATACACCAGTGACCCCTCAAGATACTTCTACCACCACAAACCTGTTACCCTCCGGGCGTCTCTGTCCATTGCTCTTTGCAGAGTTAGTAGTCCAGCTCATCCAGAGGATGGACTAACACTGCTTCTTGCAGAACAGTAATGTGAAATAGTGTCAGATTCCTCCCTCATTTAGTGTAATAGATTACTATAAAAATAAATAAATCCGGAATCGGTTGCATTTCATGTTTGCAGACATGTATTTCTTAAGAAAACGGACTAATGTGCTTGTAAATTTGATAAGTACCATATTTTTTGGAGTATAAGTCGCACCGGAGTATAAGTCGCACCTGCCGAAAATGCATAATAAAAAAGGAAAAAAACATATATAAGTCGCACTGGACTATGAAACTATGAAAACAAACTGCGACTTATAGTCCTAAAAAATATGGTAGTACTTGCTGTCAAAACAGTAAAGACCAACCTGACAGTTCCTCTCTTCCCAATATAAGTGCTGCTCCATCAAGATTCAAGATGCGTTATTGTTGTCCATTCTTAAGAACTGAAATTTCATTTTCGGCACAGTCCCACTAAGAGCAGACATACGTTACAAGGGAGACAAGACGGGACCGCCGACGAGTCAGCCACTTATGGCGCTCCTTAAAAAAGGTGGGAAAAAGGTGACATTGGGAAAGGGGGAAGAGTACAAAACATATCAGTCTAAGGCTGGACCCTCAGGAGGGGTCCAGACTGAGTCCGAGGAAAAAAAAACCTCACATAGCATAGCACACATAAACATGATACATGTAATCACAACAACTCGCAACAGAGGGGGCGGGATTTGGGGCCCTGGAGGCCCCAAATCATACTTGCCAACCCTCCCGAATTTTCCGGGAGACTCCCGAAATTCAGCGCCTCTCCCGGAAACCTCCCGGGACAAATATTCTCCCGGAAATCTCCCGATTTTCAGCCGGAGCTGGAAGCCACGCCCCCTCCAGCTCCATGCGGACCTGAGTGAGGACAGCCTTTTTTCATGACGGGAGGACAACAGGGTGACAAGAACTAAATCATCCAGACTAGAGATAAATTGTATTATTATGTTTATTTTACCTAAAAATAAATATATTTATTAATTTAAAAAAATAAAAAAAATCTAAATAAATGTTTACTATATTTTGCTAAAAACATCAAAATTAATTGTATTTTTATTTGTATTTTTTTTGTGACTCCTTATTACATCCAGCCATATAATTATACATTAAAATAAACATATTTGAAATAATTGATTTTAAATTATCATAACAATTAATTTAAAATGACCATATTTAATTATTAAAATAATTGCTTGTTTATCAACAACTTTAGCATTTTATTCATTACAAGCAATGTTATATGCCTTAATATATATTTATTTATATATTATTTATATATATATATATATATATATATATATATATATATATATATATATATATATATATATATATATGTATGAAATACTTGACTTGGTGAATTCTAGCTGTCAATATACTCCTCGCCCCCAACCACGCCCCCAACCACGCCCCGTCCCACCCCCGACCACGCCCCCACCCCCCACCTCCTGAAATCGGAGGTCTCAAGGTTGGCAAGTATGGCTATAAAGCGCTACTCAGCCATCCACAACCCCGGAGGAATCTAAGCAGTGGTGAAGGCGTTGATTGGAGGGAGGGGCGGGTGCGTGCATGTATGCCCAATTAACTTGGGTGAGATGTTGAAATGTTTTTGTGGACTGGGGCCGATCTCAAAGTTCGACACCAGGTGTTGTTGAAAAAAAGGAAGGTCAAAAGCGTCCATCCTGCCTGCGTTAACAAAATAAGAGTCTCAGAAAACTAGTGCAGACGAGCAAGCGGGCAACCAGTGTTTTGAAAATTACTTTTAAAAAGCCTACTCAGTGGCCTTGTGGTTAGAGTGATCACTAGGTCGTGAGTCCAAACCACGGCCGAGTCATACCAAAGACTATAAAAATGGGACTCATTACCTCCCTGCTTGACACTCAGCATCAAGGGTTGGAATTGGGGGTTAAATCACCAAAAAATGATTCCCGGGCGCGGCCACCGCTGCTGCTCACTGCTCCCCTCACCTCCCAGGGTGTGATCAAGGGTGATGGGTCAAATGCAGAGAATCATTTCGCCACACCTAGTGTGTGTGTGTGACAACCATTGGTACTTTAACTTTAATTTAAAAAGTAATTAATTATAGTTACTAGTTACTTTACCAAAAAAAAGTAACAACATTATTATTGAATACATAATTAATTACTAGGGAAAGTAATAGATATGCTACTTAAAAAAAAACAAAAAAAACCTTTACATTTCTGGCATATGCATTTGTGCGATGTTTAATATAGGAGCAGTGTTTGGAGTCAGTGCTTTTAAAAGGCGGGGCCTGTTGCCTAGTGACAATGATTACATCATCGAGGGTTTCAACGGAGCTCACTGTGTTTTATAGCTTGAGCAGTTAGCAGCACGCCAGCTCTTTTGGAATCTTTTCCGCGGATTGTGTTACCTCTGCTTAATAAGGAGATTAAATGTGCTGTCATATCTTATCGTCAACAAACGGGGTATGTTTTGGATGGCAAGTTTGTCACTTCAATCAGTGATTTGTCGTCGTCGTGTACTTATGTCGTTGTCTGCTGTGTCACGGTGCGACGGCGCCTCTTCCTATTTGATATCAAGTTCATTTTAGTGCGGTGCACATATACGTATATATTATATAAAAATACAATATAATAAATGTGAGTGTGAATGTTGTCTGTCTATCTGTGTTGGCCCTGTGATGAGGTGGCGACTTGTCCAGGGTGTACGCTGCCTTCCACCCGAATGCAGCTGAGATAAGCTCCAGCACCAAATACGTCCCCAAAAGGGACACGTGGTAGAAAATGGATCGATGGACAATATAATAATATATTATATCAGTATATATATTATGTATTGTATATAGGGATGTCCGGGTATTTGGCTTTTTGCCGATATCCGATATTCCGATATTGACCAAACCATTAATTACCGATACCGATATCAACCGATACTGATATATACAGTCGTGAAATTAACACATTATTATGCCTAATTTGGACAACCAGGTATGGTGAAGATAATAATTTAAAAAATAAATAAATAAAATAAAATAAGATAAATACATTTAAAACATTTTCTTGAATAAAAAAGAAAGTAAAACAATATAAAAATAGTTACATAGAAACTAGTAATTATTGAAAATGAGTAAAATTAACTGTTAAAGGTTAGTACTATTACTACTATTAGTAAAATCATGTGTGCTTACGGCCTGTATCCCTTGCAGATTGTATTGATATATATTGATATATAATGTAGGAACCACAATATTAATAACAGAAAGAAACAACCCTTTTGTGTGAATGAGTGTGAAAGATTGTAAATGGGGGAGGGAGTTTTTTGTGGGTTGGTGCACTAATTGTAAGTGTATCTTGTGTTTTTTATGTTGATTTAATAAAAACAAATAAAAAAATAAATATAAAAAAAATAAACCGATACCGATAATAAAAATTAAAAAATCCGATATTATATCGAACATCTCTAATTGTATATAAATAATATGTACATTTTACATATATGTTATATTTTATATTGCTACTATGGTATTATTGTGGATCAATAAAATTGGTCTAAGTCTAAAATTCTGAAATTACTTCAAAGAAAATACAAATATTTTCATATAGAATATTTAATATAATAATATATTTCCTAAATAAAAATTTTAAAAACAAAATTTAAAATAAAATGCCAACTGACGTAAAACCATTTTTTTTAATCTAGCAGTTTTAAATTATGCAAGAAAATAGCTAAATAAGCGATTTCCCGACACATACATACTGTAACTGTACGCATGATGAAGGATTCTCTGTCCATCGTCTGTTTTTGCAGTTTGGGGGGAATAAAACGACCCTGCTCGTACAAATGGTGGCCGTATCCCTCTAAAATTCACTGTGGTCGCTCTGCAATATTAAGTGCATTTATGTTCCAGGTGTCCAAGGTCATGTGTTGTTCATCCATCAAGGGACTATATAGTGTGTCTAAAATGGCAAAAATGTATAAGAACAACACAAGTAGCCACCATCCCTTTAATAGACTGGTCCCTCCACAATGTTGTGTGTGTTACAATCTAGGGACTGTAGTGTGTCTCCCCCGACCATTTAGACCAAGGGGTGCCCACACTTTGTCTGCAGGCGAGCTACTTTTCAATTGACCAAGTGGAGGGGATCCACCTCAGACATATATATCCTTTATATTGATTTATTTATAAAAGATAGTTGTTTTTTTTAACAAGTTAAAAGGTGTTTGATGATAATACAAGCATGTTTAACACATACCTTTCTTTCATGAAGACAAGAATATAAGTTGGTGTATTACCTGATTCTGATTTTTTTGTGATAGAGTGATTGGAGCACATACTTGTTGGTCACAAAAAACATTCATGAAGTTTGGTTCTTTTATGAATTTATTATGGGTCTACTGGAAATGTGAGGGTCAAAAGTATACATACAGCAATGTTAATATTTGCTTACATGTCCTTTGGCAAGTTTCACTGCAATAAGGTGCTTTTGGTAGCCATCCACAAGCTTCTGCTTGAATTTTTGACCACTCCTCTTGACAAAAATTGGTGCAATTCAGCTAAATTTCTTGTTTTTCCTGACATGGACTTGTTTCTTCAGCATTGTCCACACATTAAAGTCAGGACTTTTCGGGAAGGCCATTCTAAAACCTTAATTGTAGCCTGATTTATCCATTCCTTTACCACTTTTGACACAAGTTTGGGTTCAATTTCCTGTTGGAACACCCAACTGCGCCCAAGACCCAACCTCCGGGCTGATGATTTTAGGTTGTCCTGAAGAATTTGGAGGTAATCCTCCTTTTTCATTGTACCATTTACTCTCTGTAAAGCACCAGTTCCATTGGCAGCCAAACAGGCCCAGAATATAATACTACCACCACCATGCTTGGCGGTAGGAATGGAGTTCCTGGGATTAAAGGCCTGACTATTGCTGGGTATTGTGGCCAAACAGCTCATTTTTAGTTTCACCTGACCACAGAACTTTCCTCCAGAAGATCTGATCTTTGTCCATGTGATGTCAGATGAAGCAAAATCAACTATTTACTTTATCACAAAAGAATAAGAGTTGTAGAAAGTATTGGAAACTCAAGACCAGAGGTGGGTAGAGTAGCCAGAAATTGTACTCAAGTAAGAGTACTGTTACTTTAGAGTTGTATTACTCAATTAAAAGTAAGGAGTAGTCACCCAAATATTTACTTGAGTAAAAGTAAAAAGTATGTTGTGAAAAAACTACTCAAGTACTGAGTAACTGATTAGTAACCTGTTCGTTTAATGATGACGGCAACAAATAATGCACAAAAACATAAAAATAGCAATGAACTAATTCAGAGCCAGGAATATCTCTTAAGCAACTAAAACAATAATATATAAAATAATAATACATAAAAAATAAATAAATTAAGGCAAAATGAGCCACAATAACTTAACAGCACCATAGGCTCAGTAGGCAGAGATTACAAAGAAAAATAACAAGTTAGCTTTTACGCAAACCATAAACTGATAGGTGTGGGCTGCACCTGGGAACACACTGTGCACTTCTGATTGGTGTTTGTATGCATGCGTGAGTGTGTGTGTGACTGTGTGTGTGTCTCTCTGTCTGTCTGTCCATGAGGCTGCAGTGCGTTAATAAATGTCCCCACACGATGTACATTTGACAGTGATTCATATCAGGGAAGCTAACATCACCCTACGGTGACAGCCAAAATATCTACGAACGTTACTTACCGCCATGTGCTTCCTCAAATTTGACGTTGAGTTACAGTAAGCTGAAATGTCCACTTGTTTGGGGAGACACAAAAGACAACGCATTACATAACTGTTTTTTTTGGTTGTCTGAAGCGTGGACGTCGATTTTATGTGAGGCCAGGGGTGTTCTTCCTCTTCTGGTTGACGCGAAGCGTTCGTTGTTGTCTCTGCCAATTGTTGTTGTTGTTTACCGCTGAAACTTTATGTGCAGGTAACCATGTGACCGCCTGGCTCTGTTTGATTGGTGAAACGGAGTCAAACGTCACCAGTGACTGCATTTGATTGGTGAAACAGAGTCAAACGTCACCAGTGACTGCATCTGATTGGTGAAACAAAGTCAAACGTCACCAGTGACTGCATATGATTGGTGAAATGGAGTCAAACGTCACCAATGACTGCATCTGATTGGTGAAACAGAGTCAAACGTCACCAGTGACTGCATTTGATTGGTGAAACTGAGTCAAACGTCACCAGTGACTGCATTTGTTTGGTGAAACAGAGTCAAACGTCACCAGTGACTGCATCTGATTGGTGAAACGGAGTCAAACGTCACCAGTGACTGCATTTGATTGGTGAAACGGAGTTAAACGTCACCAGTGACTGCATTTGATTGGTGAAACGGAGTCAAACGTCACCAGTGGCTGCATCTGATTGGTGAAACGGAGTCAAACGTCACCAGTGACTGCATCTGATTGGTGAAACGGAGTCAAACGTCACCAGTGACTGCATTTGATTGGTGAAACGGAGTCAAACGTCACCAGTGACTGCATTTGATTGGTGAAACGGAGTCAAACGTCACCAGTGACTGCATCTAATTGGTGAAACGGAGTCCAACGTCACCAGTGACTGCATTTGATTGGTGAAACGGAGTCAAACGTCACCAGTGACTGTATTTGATTGGTGAAACGGAATCAAACGTCACCAGTGACTGCATCTGATTGGTGAAACAGAGTCAAACGTCACCAGTGACTGTATTTGATTGGTGAAACAGTCAAACGTCATCAGTGACTGTATTTGCTTGGTGAAACAGAGTCAAACGTCACCAGTGACTGCATTTGATTGGTGAAACGGAGTCAAACGTCACCAGTGACTGCATTTGATTGGTGAAACGGAGTCAAACGTCACCAGTGACTGCATCTAATTGGTGAAACGGAGTCCAACGTCACCAGTGACTGCATTTGATTGGTGAAACGGAGTCAAACGTCACCAGTGACTGTATTTGATTGGTGAAACGGAATCAAACGTCACCAGTGACTGCATCTGATTGGTGAAACAGAGTCAAACGTCACCAGTGACTGCATTTGATTGGTGAAACGGAGTCAAACGTCACCAGTGACTGCATCTAATTGGTGAAACGGAGTCCAACGTCACCAGTGACTGCATTTGATTGGTGAAACGGAGTCAAACGTCACCAGTGACTGCATCTGATTGGTGAAACGGAGTCCAACGTCACCAGTGACTGCATCTGATTGGTGAAACAGAGTCAAACGTCACCAGTGACTGCAGCTGATTGGTGAAACGGAGTCAAACGTCACCAGTGACTGCATCTGATTGGTGAAACAGAGTCAAACGTCACCAGTGACTGCATTTGATTGGTGAAACAGAGTCAAACGTCACCAGTGACTGCAGCTGATTGGTGAAACGGAGTCAAACGTCACCAGTGACTGCATTTGATTGGTGAAACGGAGTCAAACGTCACCAGTGACTGCATTTGATTGGTGAAACAGAGTCAAACGTCACCAGTGACTGCATCTGATTGGTGAAACAGAGTCAAACGTCACCAGTGACTGCAGCTGATTGGTGAAACGGAGTCAAACGTCACCAGTGACTGCATCTGATTGGTGAAACAGAGTCAAACGTCACCAGTGACTGCATTTGATTGGTGAAACAGAGTCAAACGTCACCAGTGACTGCATTTGATTGGTGAAACAGAGTCAAACGTCACCAGTGACTGCATTTGATTGGTGAAACGGAGTCAAACGTCACCAGTGACTGCATTTGATTGGTGAAATAGAGTCAAACGTCACCAGTGACTGCATTTGATTGGTGAAACAGAGTCAAACGTCACCAGTGACTGCATTTGATTGGTGAAACGAAGTCAAACGTCACCAGTGACTGCATTTGATTGGTGAAACGGAGTCAAACGTCACCAGTGACTGCATCTGATTGGTGAAACGGAGTCAAACGTCACCAGTGACTGCATCTGATTGGTGAAACGGAGTCAAACGTCACCAGTGACTGCATTTGATTGGTAAAACGGAGTCAAACATCACCAGTGACTGCATCTGATTGGTGAAACGGAGTCAAACGTCACCAGTGACTGCATCTGATTGGTGAAACGGAGTCAAACGTCACCAGTGACTGCATCTGATTGGTGAAACAGAGTCCAACGTCACCAGTGACTGCATCTGATTGGTGAAACAGAGTCCAACGTCACCAGTGACTGCATCTGATTGATGAAACGGAGTCAAACGTCACCAGTGACTGCATCTGATTGGTGAAACAGAGTCAAACGTCACCAGTGACTGCATCTGATTGGTGAAACGGAGTCAAACGTCACCAGTGACTGCATCTGATTGGTGAAACAGAGTCAAACGTCACCAGTGACTGCATTTGATTGGTGAAACAGAGTCAAACGTCACCAGTGACTGCATCTGATTGGTGAAACAGAGTTAAACGTCACCAGTGACTGCATCTGATTGGTGAAACAGAGTCAAACGTCACCAGTGACTGCATTTGATTGGTGAAACGGAGTCAAACGTCACCAGTGACTGCATTTGATTGGTGAAACGGAGTCAAACGTCACCAGTGACTGCATTTGATTGGTAAAACGAAGTCAAACGTCACAAGTGACTACATCTGATTGGTGAAACTGAGTCAAACGTCACCAGTGATTGCATCTGATTGGTGAAACAGAGTCAAACGTCACCAGTGACTGCATTTGATTGGTGAAACAGAGTCAAACGTCACCAGTGACTGCATCTGATTGGTGAAACAGAGTCAAACGTCACCAGTGACTGCATCTGATTGGTGAAACAGAGTCAAACATCACCAGTGACTGCATCTGATTGGTGAAACAGAGTCAAACGTCACCAGTGACTACATTTGATTGGTGAAACAGAGTCAAACGTCACCAGTGACTGCATTTGATTGGTGAAACAGAGTCAAACATCACCAGTGACTGCATCTGATTGGTGAAACGGAGTCAAACGTCACCAGTGACTGCATTTTATTGGTAAAACGGAGTCAAACGTCACCAGTGACTGCATCTGATTGGTGAAACAGAGTCCAACGTCACCAGTGACTGCATCTGATTGGTGAAACGGAGTCAAACATCACCAGTGACTGCATTTGATTGGTGAAACGGAGTCAAACGTCACCAGTGACTGCATCTGATTGGTGAAACGGAGTCAAACGTCACCAGTGACTGCATTTGATTGGTGAAACGGAGTCAAACGTCACCAGTGACTGCATCTGATTGGTGAAACAGAGTCAAACGTCACCAGTGACTGCATCTGATTGGTGAAACGGAGTCAAACGTCACCAGTGACTGCATTTGATTGGTAAAACGGAGTCAAACGTCACCAGTGACTGCATCTGATTGGTGAAACGGAGTCAAACGTCACCAGTGACTGCATCTGATTGGTGAAACGGAGTCAAACGTCACCAGTGACTGCATTTGATTGGTGAAACGGAGTCAAACGTCACCAGTGACTGCATTTGATTGGTGAAACGGAGTCAAACGTCACCAGTGACTGCATCTGATTGGTGAAACGGAGTCAAACGTCACCAGTGACTGCATTTGATTGGTGAAACGGAGTCAAACGTCACCAGTGACTGCATCTGATTGGTGAAACGGAGTCAAACGTCACCAGTGACTGCATCTGATTGGTGAAACGGAGTCAAACGTCACCAGTGACTGCATCTGATTGGTGAAACAGAGTCCAACGTCACCAGTGACTGCATCTGATTGATGAAACGGAGTCAAACGTCACCAGTGACTGCATCTGATTGGTGAAATTGAGTCAAACGCCACCAGTGACTGCATTTGATTGGTGAAACGGAGTCAAACGTCACCAGTGACTGTATCTAATTGGTGAAACGGAGTCAAACGTCACCAGTGACTGCATTTGATTGGTGAAACAGAGTGAAACGCCACCAGTGACTGCATTTGATTGGTGGAACGGAGTCAAACGTCACCAGTGACTGCATCTGATTGGTGAAACAGAGTCAAACGTCACCAGTGACTGGATCTGATTGGTGAAACAGAGTCAAACGCCACCAGTGACTGCATCTGATTGGTGAAACGGAGTCAAACGTCACCAGGGACTGCATCTAATTGGTGAAACGGAGTCAAACGTCACCAGTGACTGCATGTGATTGGTGAAACAGAGTCAAACGTCACCAGTGACTGCATCTGATTGGTGAAACAGAGTCAAACATCACCAGTGACTGCATCTGATTGGTGAAACAGAGTCAAACGTCACCAGTGACTACATTTGATTGGTGAAACAGAGTCAAACGTCACCAGTGACTGCATCTGATTGGTGAAACAGAGTCCAACGTCACCAGTGACTGCATTTGATTGGTGAATTGGAGTCAAACGTCACCAGTGACTGCATCTGATTGGTGAAACGGAGTCAAACGTCACCAGTGACTGCATTTGATTGGTGAAACGGAGTCAAACGTCACCAGTGACTGCATCTGATTGGTGAAACAGAGTCAAACGTCACCAGTGACTGCATCTGATTGGTGAAACGGAGTCAAACGTCACCAGTGACTGCATTTGATTGGTGAAACGGAGTCAAACGTCACCAGTGACTGCATTTGATTGGTAAAACGGAGTCAAACATCACCAGTGACTGCATCTGATTGGTGAAACGGAGTCAAACGTCACCAGTGACTGCATTTTATTGGTAAAACGGAGTCAAACGTCACCAGTGACTGCATCTGATTGGTGAAACAGAGTCCAACGTCACCAGTGACTGCATCTGATTGGTGAAACGGAGTCAAACATCACCAGTGACTGCATTTGATTGGTGAAACGGAGTCAAACGTCACCAGTGACTGCATCTGATTGGTGAAACGGAGTCAAACGTCACCAGTGACTGCATTTGATTGGTGAAACGGAGTCAAACGTCACCAGTGACTGCATCTGATTGGTGAAACAGAGTCAAACGTCACCAGTGACTGCATCTGATTGGTGAAACGGAGTCAAACGTCACCAGTGACTGCATTTGATTGGTAAAACGGAGTCAAACATCACCAGTGACTGCATCTGATTGGTGAAACGGAGTCAAACGTCACCAGTGACTGCATCTGATTGGTGAAACGGAGTCAAACGTCACCAGTGACTGCATCTGATTGGTGAAACAGAGTCCAACGTCACCAGTGACTGCATCTGATTGGTGAAACAGAGTCCAACGTCACCAGTGACTGCATCTGATTGATGAAACAGAGTCAAACGTCACCAGTGACTGCATCTGATTGGTGAAATGGAGTCAAACGCCACCAGTGACTGCATTTGATTGGTGAAACGGAGTCAAACGTCACCAGTGACTGTATCTAATTGGTGAAACGGAGTCAAACGTCACCAGTGACTGCATTTGATTGGTGAAACAGAGTGAAACGCCACCAGTGACTGCATTTGATTGGTGGAACGGAGTCAAACGTCACCAGTGACTGCATCTGATTGGTGAAACAGAGTCAAACGTCACCAGTGACTGGATCTGATTGGTGAAACAGAGTCAAACGCCACCAGTGACTGCATCTGATTGGTGAAACGGAGTCAAACGTCACCAGGGACTGCATCTAATTGGTGAAACGGAGTCAAACGTCACCAGTGACTGCATGTGATTGGTGAAACAGAGTCAAACATCACCAGTGACTGCATCTGATTGGTGAAACAGAGTCAAACGTCACCAGTGACTACATTTGATTGGTGAAACAGAGTCAAACGTCACCAGTGACTGCATCTGATTGGTGAAACAGAGTCCAACGTCACCAGTGACTGCATTTGATTGGTGAATTGGAGTCAAACGTCACCAGTGACTGCATCTGATTGGTGAAACGGAGTCAAACGTCACCAGTGACTGCATTTGATTGGTGAAACGGAGTCAAACGTCACCAGTGACTGCATCTGATTGGTGAAACAGAGTCAAACGTCACCAGTGACTGCATCTGATTGGTGAAACGGAGTCAAACGTCACCAGTGACTGCATTTGATTGGTGAAACGGAGTCAAACGTCACCAGTGACTGCATCTGATTGGTGAAACAGAGTCAAACGTCACCAGTGACTGCATCTGATTGGTGAAACGGAGTCAAACGTCACCAGTGACTGCATTTGATTGGTGAAACAGAGTCAAACGTCACTAGTGACTGCATCTGATTGGTGAAACGCAGGCATGCATAGATCCTACTTTGAAGGTCTGTCTGACAGACCAAAACAAAACAAAGCGTGCATTAACAGATCGATAAAAATCAGTAACGGAGTAAATGTAGCGCGTTACTACCCACTTCTGCTCAAGACAGCCATGACATTATGTTCTTTACAAGTCAACTTTATGTTAGGCCAGCAGAGAAGGAAGGCTGATAGACTCCTACAAACTTAGTATTGAACAGCTTTTCTCTCTCTCTCGAGTCATCAATATAGCCTGATTGTGTTCCACGCTAGCCGAGCCTGCAGTCATTTCCGTACGCCAAATAATGTGGAAAAGAAAGAGGGCATGCACAAAGCGCTATTGACGAGACAAACGGTTTCCTGTGGAAAATTAATTGCGTTTGTCACTTCATTGCCTGCCTTTCGCGACGTAGAGAGAAGAAAGACGCGTCATGACAATGAAGCTATATGCCATCAGCCCTTATATACTGTAAATATCCCTGCACTCACATCCTTTTATTCCCTTCCTACTCTCCCACTTTGTTCTCCCACACATTGTCCTCCCGATGTACCTCAATGCCATTCTCCAAACTAATCAATGTGTGCATTGTCTGGTGCGTGTGCTGATCATCTACACGCTTGCTGTACACACCCAACTTAACCATTTCATTGTCATTGCTGCAGCTGCAGTATAACAACATTGGAGGTGCAAGCTCTTAAAAAAAAAGTACGACAGACCACCTTTGAAAGCGGAATTGGATTTTATTGTTTTTATTGTATTTTAAATGCACCGAACAGACTACACTGCAAAAAATTAAATCTAAGTAAGATTAAATATCTCAAATAAGGGTGATATTTGCTTATTTCTGTCTGATAAGATAAATCTTCTCACTAAGCAGATTTTATGTTAGAGTGTTTTACTTGTTTTACAAACCCCGTTTCCATATGAGTTTGGAAATTGTGTTGGATGTAAATATAAACGGATTACAATGATTTGCAAATCCTTGTCAACCCATATTCAATTGAATGCACTACAAAGACAAGATATTTGATGTTTAAACTCATAAACTTAATTTTTTTTTGGCAAATAAAAATTAACTTAGAATTTCATGGCTGCAACACGTGACAAAGTAGTTGGGAAAGGACATGTTCACCACTGTGTTACATGGCCTTTTCTTTTAACAACACTCAATAAACTATTGGGAACTGAGGAAACTAATTGTTGAAGCTTTGAAAGTGGAATTTTTTCCCATTCTTGTTGTTATGTAGAGCTTCAGTCGTTCAACAGTCTCCGCTGTTGTATTTTACGCTTCATAATGCGCCACACATTTTCAATGGGAGACAGGTCTGGACTGCAGGCGGACCAGGAAAGTACCGGCACTCTTTTTTTATGAAACCACGCTGTTGTAGCAAGTGCTGAATGTGTCTTGGCATTGTCTTGCTGAAATAAGCAGGGGCGTCCATGAAAAAGACGGCGTTTAGATGGCAGCATATGTTGTTCCAAAACCTGTATGTACCTTTCAGCATTAATGGCGCCTTCACGGATGTGTAAGTTACCCATGTCTTGGGCACTAATGCACCCCCACACCATCACAGATGCTGACTTTTGAACTTTGCGTCGAAAACAGTCTGGATGGTTCGCTTCCCCTTTGGTCCGGATGACACGATGTCGAATATTTCCAAAAACAATTTGAAATGTGGACTTGTCATACCGCAGAACACTTTTCCACTTTTTATCAGTCCATCTTAGATGAGCTCAGGCCCAGAGAAGCCGACGGCGTTTCTGGGTGTTGTTGATAAACGGTTTTCGCCTTGCATATGAGAGTTTTAACTTGCACTTACAGATGTAGCGATCAACTGTAGTTACTGACAGTGGGTTTATGAAGTGATCCTGAGCCCATGTGGTGATATCCTTTACACACTGATGTTGTTTGTTGATGCAGTACAGCCTGAGCGATCCAAGGTCACGGGCTTAGCTGCTTACGTGCAGTGATTTCTCCAGATTCTCTGAACCCTTTGATGGTATTACGGACCGTAGATGTTGAAATCCCTAAATTCCTTGCAATAGCTGGTTGAGAAAGGTTTTTCTTAAACTGTTCAACAATTTGCTCACGCATTTGTTGACAAAGTGGTGACCCTCGCCCCATCCTTGTTTGTGAATGACTGAGCATTTCATGGAATCTACTTTTATACCCAATCATGGCACCCACCTGTTCCCAATTAGCCTGTTCACCTGTGGGGTGTTCCAAATAAGTGTTTGATGAGCATTCCTCAACTTTATCAGTATCTATTGCCACCTTTCCCAACTTCTTTGTCACGTGTTGCTGGCATCAAATTCTAAAGTTAATGATTATTTGCAAAAAAATAAAAAAAAGTTTATCAGTTTGAACATCAAATATGTTGTCTTTGTAGCATATTCAACTGAATATGTGTTGAAAATGATTTGCAAATCATTGTATTCTGTTTATATTTACATCTAACACAATTTCCCAACTCATATGGAAACGGGGTTTGTACATTGACAGCCTTTGCTCAATACTTTGCACCTTTGGCAACAATTACAGCCTCAAGTCCTTTTGGAATGGGCAGTTTTGCCCATTCCTCTTTGCAACACCTCTCAAGCTCCATCAGGTTGGATGGGTTCAAGACGTAAAATCTGCACTGCAACCACAGAATTTGGGATAAATAAAGTTTATTCTACCCTATCGTAAAAAAAAAGCATTTAACGCCACCCAAAAGGGTGTTTTTTGGGTCCTAGGCTGAAGTTTTTGAGCCCCAAAAATTAGAAATTTGAAGGAAAAAGGTCAAATATTATTTGACGCTCATCCCAACGTCGTGCTCCTGTTGGATCAGACATCCGACATCGACATTTCATTCTCTGATCTTCCTCCGTCCTCATCCTCCACCCTGTTCTCCTCTTCCACCCTTCACCTTCTATCATCATCATCAGCTCTTTCCGCCCTTATGAATCCCCATTGGGGGCAAGACGAAAGAAGCCGCCGCATGGGCGCCATGGCAACCACTCAAACACTGTTGCCATGGCAGCAGTATCAGCTAATTGAGGCAATTACATCCTCGCAGCAGCTGGTCTACCAGGCCACGCCCAGCAAGCCCCCCCTCCTTCTCCGCCCTGTCGGTTATTCCTTCTCTCTTTCAATCTGTGTGTGTGTGTGTGTGTGTGTGTGTGTGTGTGTTGTCACCTTTCACCCTCGCATCCTTCTATCATGTTCTATTTACCCTCCCCCGACTCTTCAGGTCCTCATTGCTTACAGTAGCTCGTCTTTTCACCTTCATGTGTTTTTTAGCTTTACAAATACAATTTGTCTCTCTACTTTATGAAAACAGTCCTGTTTAAAGAAACAGTGTTACTAGTCAAAATGCATACATTTAAAAAAAAAAATATTCTCATGTATATTTATTTTTTTATCATTAAAAAAAACACCCTCTGCAGTGACTTCTTTCTAAATATATCAATAAATAAAAAAGTCCTGCTGAAAAAAAAAGTAAGATATTTGAGCTTATTGTTTTTAATATATTCTTTTAAACATTAATGCAGTTTTTTAGGAACAGAATGTAATTTTTCCCCCCTAATTTTGCAACACAATCCAACCAAATTAATGACACATATTTTGGAAATAAAATAGACTGTAGAAATACAATATTAGTAGTCATTTTATTTAAGACCCTGGGGGATCCATATCACAGAAGAAAAAACATAACAAGATAAAACCTAAATAAAAGAAATACAAGCAGAAATACAATAAATAAAAACGTTTATAAAAATAATAATAATAATAATAAAAAAATTACAATAATAAATACATATTAAGAGGGCGGGGAAATTTTTTCGAGAAAAAAATTAATATTATTAGAAAAAAGTCAGAGTACAGTCCTGATATTATGGGAAAAAACATGTATAATGATGATTAACTTTTTTGAATTGCAATTTTATTAGGAATAACGTTGTACTATTATTTCATAAACCTGCATTTACCTATGTGTTTGTATTTTCATTGTTTGTATCTTTACAAATATTATTTTATACCATATATTTTTTTTTTCTGGCTGAAGCTGATTTTTTCTTTACTTCACAAAAACGGTCCCGTTAAAAAAAAAAAAATCAATACACCTAATAAATATATTCACAATTAGACACTTTTCTTGCATGTATCATTTAAAAAAAACACCCTCTGCAGTGACTTCTTTCTAAATAAATCAATAAATTAATAAATAAATATAAAAGTCCTGCTGCCAAAAAAATAAGATTTTAGTTAGTATCGTTTTTAATACAGTCTTTTAAACATTAATAAAGTTTTTTAGGAGCAAAATATAATTTTTTTTTAAAATATTATTTTCAGACACAATCTAATCATATTAATGACAAATATTTTGGAAATAAAATAGATGGTAGAAATACAATATTAAGAGAGTGGAGAAAAATTCAATAATATTAGAAAAAAATTAGTAAAGTCCTAATATTATGGGGGAAAAAAATGTAATTGCAATTTTATTAGGAATAACGCTGTACTATTATTTCATACACCTGCACATACGTATGTGTTTGTATTTTCATTAATTGTATGTTTACAAATACTATTTTATACCAAATAGCATTTTTTTTTCTTTACTTCACAAAAACCGTCCAAAAACATCAATATATCTAACATATATTTACACAATTAGACAAAGATGTTTCTTCAATGTTTTATAATTTAAAAAAAACACCCTCTCTAGTGACTTCTTTCTAAATGTCATGTCTGTGTGATCATGTTTTGTTTTAGTAATGTTCGGTTTAAATTTTGGACTTTTTGTGCACTTTTGTTTTGTTTTGTCACCATAGCAACCATTAGTTTCACCTGTCACGTCACGCACCTGTTCCACGTTTGGACTCATTGTGCACTCTTGTCACCATAGCAACCATTAGTTTTCACCTGTCACGTCACGCACCTGTTTCACGTTTTGAGTCACGCACCTGCTTTCACTAATCATGTCCATAGTATTTAAGTTCATTCATTTTCTGTTGTTCGTCCTGACGACATCTCCGGGTTTATGCTCCTGCACTCTCTCCACACCCTGATGACCCTTGCTACTCTTTTTTTCATGCCGGTTCCATGCCAAGTAAGTTTTTGTTTGTTAAGCCACAGTTAGTGTTTTGTTTAATTGTTCATAGTTTCTGCCAATGTGCAAGTTTTGTGTTTAAAGTCTAGTTTTGTACCTCCGCCCCTGTGCGCGCTTTTCGTTTATTCCTTTTTTGATAGTTTAAATAAATCATGTACCCACCTTCAAGCCTTGACCAGTCCAGTTCATTTGCACCACGGGAAAACAAACCAAGCCACAGTCCAAGTCATGACACTAAATAAATCAATAAATAAAAAAAAACAGTTCTGCTGCCCAAAAAAAATAAATAAATAAAAAACAAAAATAAAAAAAATAATACAAATAAATAAAATATATATATAATTTAATTTTTTTTATTTTTTTTATTTTTTAATATTATTGTTTTTAATAAAAATTTTAAAAACACAAACACAGTTTTTTTAGGAACAAACAAAATATTTGTTGTTAATCTCAGAAGCAATCCAACCAAATGAATGACTAATATTTTGTAATAGAATAGATAGATGGTAGAAATACAGTATTAAGAAGGTAAGGAACGTTTACAAGAAAAATGTCATTATATAAGAAAAAAAAAGTGAGTGAAGTCCCGATTTTATGGAAAAAAAACAACAACCCTAACCCTAACCCTAACCCTAACCCTAAAAAAAAAAAATATATATATATACGTTAATTAACTTTTTTAAATTGCAAATTTAATAGGAACACAGTTGTAATATTATTAAACCTGCAGTTACATTTGTGTTCATATTTTGATTGTTTGCATGATCAAAGGATTTTGTGAGTCGTACCTCTGGTTTGGCAGGCCGGGGTGGTGGTGCCGCTTTACAAGAAGGGTAACAGGAGGGTATGTTACAACTACATTGGCATGTAATCTACATTTATTTCACTTCCTTTTGGTCTACATCACCTGTAATGGTGGTGCTTTGGTCACAATTGTGCATGGATTTGGATTTACAGACCATCTTTCAGACGCTTTCTAACTTTCTCTAAAAACGAGAGGTTTTGAAAGGCGGGTCTTGTTTCATGCAAATGAACTCCTCCATGCAATTAGACTTAGACTTAGACAAACTTTAATGATCCACAAGGGAAGCTCCATTACAAAGGCTGAAAAGGATAAGGATGGAAAGGATAATGCGCACAAGGGCACAAAAAGAGGGCGAAAACAAAAGGTATAAAGTAGACTAAAAATGTACCATAGTAGCAATATAAAATATAACATAGTATATATAATATTTACATATTATATATACAGTACATAATATATACTGATGTGTATATATATATATATATATATATATATATATATATATATATATATATATATATATATATATATATATATATATATATATATATATGTAGGTGTGGGAAAAAAATCACAAGACTATTTCATCTCTACAGGCCTGTTTCATGAGGGGGGGTACCCTCAATCATCAGGAGATTTTAATGGGAGCATTCACATACCATGGTTTATATAGGGCACAGAGTGGGTGGGTACAGGCTGGCCTAGGGGCGTGGTGATTGGCTCATGTGTTACCTAGGAGGTGTTTCCGTCTATGGCGGCATGTTGTTACAATTTCGCTGCGCTTGTTGAGGGATGACAGGTCTGGACGGTAAATAATAAACAGTTTCTCTTTCAAGCATAGGTTGCATCTTTTATTACCACTATTGTAAGGTGTGCTGGATGCAAGAATTTGCCATGTTATTGAATATTCAACATTATTGTCTTTGAGGTCCCAAATGTGTTTGCTGAGTTCTGTGGTATTTCGCAGGTTTTTGTTCCTGAAAGAAGCCTTGTGATTGTTCCATCTGGTTTTGAATTCTCCCTCGGTTAATCCTACATATGTGTCGGATTTGTTAATGTCCTTGCGTATTACCTTAGATTGGTAGACAACTGATGTTTGTAAGCACCCCCCGTTGAGAGGGCAATCAGGTTTCTTTCGACAGTTACATCCTTTGTTGGTTTTGGAGTCGCTCTGTCTGGGGGTCGACGGCTCATTTGCAATTGTTTTGTTGTGGTTTGAGATGATTTGTTGTATATTGTTCATGCCTATATATATATATATATATATATATATATATATAAATATTTATACATATAACACATCCCAAATACCATGTACAATATTACAGTATATGTAACAGCTTCAGCCCAAAAAAAGGGTAGCATAAAATAAAGAAATAAAGAGTAGATCCAGCAGAGAAAAAAAAGGTGAAATATCTGAAAACATGTTTTATATTCTAGTTTTTTCAAAATAGCCACCTGTTGCCCTGATTACTGCTTTGCACACTCTGGGCATTCTCTCGATGTGCTTCAAGCACACCTGTGAAGTGAAAACCATTTCAGGTGACTACCTCTTGAAGCTCAATAAGAGAGTGCCAAGAGTGTGCAAAAAAGTAATCGGAGCAAAGGGTGGCTATTTTGAAGACACTAGAATATAAAACATGTTTTCAGTTTTTTCACCTTTTTTTGTCAAGTACATAACTCCACATAATAATAATAATAATAACTGGGATTTATATAGCGCTTTTCTAAGTACCCAAAGTCGCTTTACATGTAGAATGCATCATTCATTCACACCTGGTGGTGGTGAGCTACTTTCATAGCCACAGCTGCCCTGGGGTAGACTGACGGAAGCGTGGCTGCAATTTGCGCCAACGGCCCCTCCGACCACCACCTGTCATTCATCATTCAATTCACCGGTGTGAGTGGCACCGGGGGCAAAGGGTGAAGTGTCCCGCCCAAGGACACAACGGCAGCGATTTGTTTTGGAAGGTAAGAGGCGGGGAGCGAACCTGCAACCCTCAGGTTTCTGGCACGGTTGCTCTACCCACTACGCCATGCCGCCCCATGTGTTCATTCATAGTTGTGATGCCTTCAGTGACAACATACAATGTAAATAGTCATGAAAATAAAGAAAACACATTGAATGAGAAGGTAGCGCGGTTGGGAGAGTGGCCGTGCCAGCAACCTGAGGGTTCCTGGTTCGATCCCCGCCTTCTACCAACCTCGTTGTGTCCTTGAGCAAGACACTTCACCCTTGCTCCTGATGGGTGGTGGTTAGGGCCTTGCATGGCAGCTCCCGTCATCAGTGAGAGTGAATGGGTGAATGTGGAAATAGTGGCAAAGGGCTTTGAGTACCTTGAAGGTAGAAAAGCGCCATACAAGTATAACCCATTTATCATTTATATAGTTATTGTACACCATTGTTGAATTTCATGTATTTGGACTGTATTACTATTTAGGGATTGTCATTTTATTTTGGAACATCCTGTCTATGTCTACCAACCAATCCTACTAATCATGGCAGACTTCATGAGAGACAACAAAGACAACTTTGGGACAAATTATGATACAGAAACTTATATTTTTGAGCCTGAATATAATGAAGATGATCTGCAAGTTTTCAAAGCTGTTTATTTAACTGTATGTTTTAATGAATCAATAAATAAAATAAAATAAATTATCTTTTTAACTTGTATAACAATGTATATTTTGTACTTTTATCAGGTCCCGGTCCACCATGTTCTTTTTCCCCATCGACATATATTGCCGACTTCTTTTGTTGACATTAAATTTGAGTCGTTTCTCTGAAAATGTGTTCCGCTTTTGTCAACATCCGTTATTGTATTGTTAGCTTCTTCATTGTCGCCAAGAAGTATGAAGCGACAGTGGAAAGACACAGTCTGGTGACACAACATTTAAAGCACGGACATGGACATTTCCTGTTCAGTGCAAAGTAAGCTTTGGAATAAAAGCATGGCAATATTAATTACCACATCAACTAACAAAATGCAGCTCCGCATCTCTGTTAGAGAAGAGTATAACATATTAGAGGAGGGAATCTTATGTCACTTCACGATTCGATTCCGATTATTGGTGTGGCGATTCGATTCAGAATCTATTCTCGATTCAACTAAATTTTTGTAACATATCATTTGGTATACAAATTATAATAAAACCCTTTGCCGACAGGTTACTGGTTACAAAAGCTTCTGTTGGCTCCGACTTATTCATGCCGTTTTGAATATATATGAAAAAGGTATGAAAACTGGAGAATCAAAATTAAAAAAATGTAACAAATCCTTTATTACAGTACAGGCCAAAAGTTTGGACACACCTTCTCATTCAATGCGTTTTCTTTATTTTCATGACTATACATAGTAAAAATAATAATGGATTAGATTTTATATAGCGCTTTTCTATTATTAGATACTCAAAGCGCTCACAGAGAAGTGAGAACTAGGGATGTCCGATAATGGCTTTTTGCCGATATCCGATTTTCCGATATTGTCCAACTTTTTAATTACCGATACCGATATCAACCGATATCGATATCAACTGATATATACAGTCGTGGAATTAACACATTATTATGCCTAATTTGGACAACCAGGTATGGTGAAGATAAGGTCCTTTTAAAAAAAAAAAAAAAAAAAAAATAAGATAAATAAATGTAATAAAAATTCTTGAATAAAAAACAAAAACAAAGTAAAACAATATAAAAACAGTTACATAGAAACTAGTAATTAATGAAAATGAGTAAAATTAAGTGTTAAAGGTTAGTACTATTAGTGGACCAGCAGCACACACAATCATGTGTGCTTACGGACTGTATCCCTTGCAGACTGTATTGATATATATTGATATATAATGTAGGAACCAGAATATTAATAACAGAAAGAAACAACCCTTTTGTGTGAATGAGTGTAAATGGGGGAGGGAGGTTTTTTGGGTTGGTGCACTAATTGTAAGTGTATCTTGTGTTTTTTATGTTGATTTAATTAAAAAAAACAAAAAAAAACGATACTGATAATAAAAAAACCGATACCGATAATTTCCGATATTACATTTTAACGCATTTATCATCTCTAGTGAGAACCCATCATTCATTCACACCTGGTGGTGGTAAGCTACATTTGTAACCACAGCTGAAGACACTAGAATATAATTTCAGTTATTTCACCTTTTTTTGTTAAGTGCATAACTCCACATGTGTTCATTCATAGTTTTGATGCCTTCAGTGACAATCTACAATGTAAATAGTCATGAAAATAAAGAACACGCATTAAATGAGAAGGTGTGTCCAAACTTTTGGCCTTTACTGTATATCCTATTTGTCTTATGTCTGTGGCCAAAGTCACAAGTACATGTGTAAGTTTCTCTAATGAGTCCAAAGGAATAACGGCATAAACTGTTCATTGTCCTGACAATAAAGTAGAACGCCTAATTGTTGTTTTGATGTTCCATTTCTTCCATTTCTTTCTTCTTCTTTTTTTTTTTGTAGGCCAGAGATGATCAGAGCTGTTATGAAGATGAGTCATGAAGAGATCTGCTCCGAGGTAAGTCGCTACGCATTCTCAACTGCCTGTGGTCAGTAACTGGGTCGTGAGGCTCGCACAGTTCCGAGTCTTTAGAACGACAGTCTAAAGATTGCTTTTTGTAATGGGTATGTTGACATTGCGGGACTATCAATCAATCAATCAATCAATCAATCAATCAATGTTTACTTATATAGCCCTAACTCACGAGTGTCTCAAAGGGCTGCACAAGCCACAACGACATCCCCCCTGGGTGACTGGTGCAATGGACGTCGAGTGGATTTTGCATAATAGTGTGAGAGTCCAGTCCATAGTGGATCTAACATAATAGTGTGAGAGTCCAGTCCATAGTGGATCTAACATAATAGTGTGAGAGTCCAGTCCATAGTGGATCTAACATAATAGTGTGAGAGTCCAGTCCATAGTGGATCTAACATAATAGTGAGAGTCCAGTCCATAGTGGATGTAACATAATAGTGTGAGAGTCCAGTCCATAGTGGATCTAATATAATATTGTGAGAGTCCAGTCTGTAGTGGATCTAACATAATAGTGTGAGAGTCCAGTCCATAGTGGATCTAACATAATAGGAAGAGTCCAGTCCATAGTGGATCTAACATAATAGTGAGAATCCAGTCCATAGTGGATCTAACATAATAGTGTGAGAGTCCAGTCCATAGTGAATCTAACATAATAGTGAGAGTCCAGTCCATAGTATATCTAACATAATATTGTGAGAGTCCAGTCCATAGTGGATCTAACATAATAGTGAGATTCCAGTCCATAGTGGATCTAACATAATAGTGAGAGTCCAGTCCATAGTGGATCTAACATAATAGTGTGAGAGTCCAGTCCATAGTGGATCTAACATAATAGTGTGAGAGTCCAGTCCATAGTGGATTTAACATAATAGTGAGAGTCCAGTCCATAGTGGATGTAACATAATAGTGTGAGAGTCCAGTCCATAGTGGATCTAATATAATATTGTGAGAGTCCAGTCTGTAGTGGATCTAACATAATAGTGTGAGAGTCCAGTCCATAGTGGATCTAACATAATAGGAAGAGTCCAGTCCATAGTGGATCTAACATAATAGTGAGAATCCAGTCCATAGTGGATCTAACATAATAGTGTGAGAGTCCAGTCCATAGTGAATCTAACATAATAGTGAGAGTCCAGTCCATAGTATATCTAACATAATATTGTGAGAGTCCAGTCCATAGTGGATCTAACATAATAGTGAGATTCCAGTCCATAGTGGATCTAACATAATAGTGAGAGTCCAGTCCATAGTGGATCTAACATAATAGTGTGGGAGTCCAGTCCATAGTGGATCTAACATAATAGTGTGAGAGTCCAGTCCATAGTGGATCTAACATAATAGTGTGAGAGTCCAGTCCATAGTGGATTTAACATAATAGTGTGAGTCCAGTCCTAAGTGGATCTAGCATAATCGTGTGAGAGTCCAGTCCATAGTGGATCTAACATAATAGTGTGAGAGTCCAGTCCATAGTGGATCTAACATAATCATGTGAGAGTCCAGTCCATAGTGGATCTAACATAATATTGTGAGAGTCCAGTCCATAGTGGATCTAACGTAATAGTGTGAGAGTCCACTCCATAGTGGATCTAACATAATAGTGAGAGTCCAGTCCATAGTGGATCTAACATAATATTGTGAGAGTCCAGTCCATAGTGGATCTGACCTAATAGTGTGAGAGTCCAGTCCATAGTGGATCTAACATAATATTGTGAGAGTCCAGTCCATAGTGGATCTAACATAATATTGTGAGAGTCCAGTCCATAGTGGATCTAACATAATAGTGTGAGAGTCCAGTCCATAGTGGATCTAACATAATAGTATGAGAGTCCAGTCCATAGTGGATCTGACATAATATTGTGAGAGTCCAGTCCATAGTGGATCTAACATAATATTGTGAGAGTCCAGTCCATAGTGGATCTAACATAATAGTGAGATTCCAGTCCATAGTGGATCTAACATAATATTGTGAGAGTCCAGTCCATAGTGGATCTAACATAATAGTGTGAGAGTCCAGTCCATAGTGAATCTAACATAATAGTGAGAGTCCAGTCCATAGTGGATCTAACATAATAGGGAGAGTCCAGTCCATATGGATCTAACATAAAAGTGAGAGTCCAGTCCAAAGTGGATCTAACATAATAGTGTGAGAGTCCAGTCCATAGTGGATCTAACATAATAGTGTGAGAGTCCAGTCCATAGTGGATCTAACATAATAGTGAGAGTCCAGTCCATAGTGGATCTAACATAATAGTGAGAGTCCAGTCCATAGTGGATCTAACATAATAGTGAGAGTCCAGTCCATAGTGGATCTAACATAATAGTGAGAGTCCAGTCCATAGTGGATCTAACATAATAGAGAGAGTCCAGTCCATAGTGGATCTAACATAATAGTGTGAGAGTCCAGTCCATAGTGGATCTAACATAATAGTGAGAGTCCAGTCCATAGTGGATCTAACATAATAGTGTGAGAGTCCAGTCCATAGTGGATCTAGCATAATCGTGTGAGAGTCCAGTCCATAGTGGATCTAACATAATATTGTGAGAGTCCAGTCCATAGTGGATCTAACATAATAGTGAGAGTCCAGTCCATAGTGGATCTAACATAATTTTGTGAGAGTCCAGTCCATATTGGATCTAACATAATAGTGAGAGTCCAGTCCATAGTGGATCTAACATAATAGTGTGAGTCCAGTCCATAGTGGATCTAACATAATAGTGAGAGTCCAGTCCATAGTGGATCTAACATAATAGTGAGAGTCCAGTCCATAGTGGATCTAACATAATAGTGAGAGTCCAGTCCATAGTGGATCTAACATAATAGTGAGAGTCCAGTCCATAGTGGATCTAACATAATAGTGAGAGTCCAGTCCATAGTGGATCTGACATAATATTGTGAGAGTCCAATCCATAGTGGATCTAACATAATCGTGTGAGAGTCCAGTCCATAGTGGATCTAACATAATATTGTGAGAGTCCAGTCCGTAGTGGATCTAACATATTAGTGTGAGAGTCCAGTCCATAGTGGATCTAACATAATAGGGAGAGTCCAGTTCATAGTGGATCAAAAATAATAGTGAGAGTCCAGTCCATAGTGGATCTAACATAATAGTGAGAGTCCAGTCCATAGTGGATCTAACATAATAGTGTGAGAGTCCAGTCCATAGTGGATCTAACATAATATTGTGAGAGTCCAGTCCATAGTGGATCTAACATAATAGGGAGAGTCCAGTCCATAGTGGATCTAACATAATAGTGAGAGTCCAGTCCATAGTGGATCTAACATAATAGTGTGAGAGTCCAGTCCATAGTGGATCTAACATAATAGTGAGAGTCCAGTCCATAGTGGATCTAACATAATAGTGAGAGTCCAGTCCATAGTGGATCTAACATAATAGTGAGAGTCCAGTCCATAGTGGATCTAACATAATAGTGTGAGAGTCCAGTCCATAGTGGATCTAACATAATAGTGAGAGTCCAGTCCATAGTGGATCTAACATAATAGTGAGAGTCCAGTCCATAGTGGATCTAACATAATAGTGAGAGTCCAGTCCATAGTGGATCTAACATAATAGTGTGAGAGTCCAGTCCATAGTGGATCTAACATAATAGTGAGAGTCCAGTCCATAGTGGATCTAACATAATAGTGAGAGTCCAGTCCATAGTGGATCTAACATAATAGTGAGATTCCAGTCCGTAGTGGATCTAACATAATAGTGTGAGAGTCCAGTCCATAGTGGATCTAACATAATAGAGAGAGTCCAGTCCATAGTGGATCTAACATAATAGAGAGAGTCCAGTCCATAGTGGATCTAACATAATATTGTGAGAGTCCAGTCCATAGTGGATCTAACGTAATAGTGTGAGAGTCCACTCCATAGTGGATCTAACATAATAGTGAGAGTCCAGTCCATAGTGGATCTAACATAATATTGTGAGAGTCCAGTCCATAGTGGATCTGACCTAATAGTGTGAGAGTCCAGTCCATAGTGGATCTAACATAATATTGTGAGAGTCCAGTCCATAGTGGATCTAACATAATATTGTGAGAGTCCAGTCCATAGTGGATCTAACATAATAGTGTGAGAGTCCAGTCCATAGTGGATCTAACATAATAGTATGAGAGTCCAGTCCATAGTGGATCTGACATAATATTGTGAGAGTCCAGTCCATAGTGGATCTAACATAATATTGTGAGAGTCCAGTCCATAGTGGATCTAACATAATAGTGAGATTCCAGTCCATAGTGGATCTAACATAATATTGTGAGAGTCCAGTCCATAGTGGATCTAACATAATAGTGTGAGAGTCCAGTCCATAGTGAATCTAACATAATAGTGAGAGTCCAGTCCATAGTGGATCTAACATAATAGGGAGAGTCCAGTCCATATGGATCTAACATAAAAGTGAGAGTCCAGTCCAAAGTGGATCTAACATAATAGTGTGAGAGTCCAGTCCATAGTGGATCTAACATAATAGTGTGAGAGTCCAGTCCATAGTGGATCTAACATAATAGTGAGAGTCCAGTCCATAGTGGATCTAACATAATAGTGAGAGTCCAGTCCATAGTGGATCTAACATAATAGTGAGAGTCCAGTCCATAGTGGATCTAACATAATAGTGAGAGTCCAGTCCATAGTGGATCTAACATAATAGAGAGAGTCCAGTCCATAGTGGATCTAACATAATAGTGTGAGAGTCCAGTCCATAGTGGATCTAACATAATAGTGAGAGTCCAGTCCATAGTGGATCTAACATAATAGTGTGAGAGTCCAGTCCATAGTGGATCTAGCATAATCGTGTGAGAGTCCAGTCCATAGTGGATCTAACATAATATTGTGAGAGTCCAGTCCATAGTGGATCTAACATAATAGTGAGAGTCCAGTCCATAGTGGATCTAACATAATTTTGTGAGAGTCCAGTCCATATTGGATCTAACATAATAGTGAGAGTCCAGTCCATAGTGGATCTAACATAATAGTGTGAGTCCAGTCCATAGTGGATCTAACATAATAGTGAGAGTCCAGTCCATAGTGGATCTAACATAATAGTGAGAGTCCAGTCCATAGTGGATCTAACATAATAGTGAGAGTCCAGTCCATAGTGGATCTAACATAATAGTGAGAGTCCAGTCCATAGTGGATCTAACATAATAGTGAGAGTCCAGTCCATAGTGGATCTGACATAATATTGTGAGAGTCCAATCCATAGTGGATCTAACATAATCGTGTGAGAGTCCAGTCCATAGTGGATCTAACATAATATTGTGAGAGTCCAGTCCGTAGTGGATCTAACATATTAGTGTGAGAGTCCAGTCCATAGTGGATCTAACATAATAGGGAGAGTCCAGTTCATAGTGGATCAAAAATAATAGTGAGAGTCCAGTCCATAGTGGATCTAACATAATAGTGAGAGTCCAGTCCATAGTGGATCTAACATAATAGTGTGAGAGTCCAGTCCATAGTGGATCTAACATAATATTGTGAGAGTCCAGTCCATAGTGGATCTAACATAATAGGGAGAGTCCAGTCCATAGTGGATCTAACATAATAGTGAGAGTCCAGTCCATAGTGGATCTAACATAATAGTGTGAGAGTCCAGTCCATAGTGGATCTAACATAATAGTGAGAGTCCAGTCCATAGTGGATCTAACATAATAGTGAGAGTCCAGTCCATAGTGGATCTAACATAATAGTGAGAGTCCAGTCCATAGTGGATCTAACATAATAGTGTGAGAGTCCAGTCCATAGTGGATCTAACATAATAGTGAGAGTCCAGTCCATAGTGGATCTAACATAATAGTGAGAGTCCAGTCCATAGTGGATCTAACATAATAGTGAGAGTCCAGTCCATAGTGGATCTAACATAATAGTGTGAGAGTCCAGTCCATAGTGGATCTAACATAATAGTGAGAGTCCAGTCCATAGTGGATCTAACATAATAGTGAGAGTCCAGTCCATAGTGGATCTAACATAATAGTGAGATTCCAGTCCGTAGTGGATCTAACATAATAGTGTGAGAGTCCAGTCCATAGTGGATCTAACATAATAGAGAGAGTCCAGTCCATAGTGGATCTAACATAATAGAGAGAGTCCAGTCCATAGTGGATCTAACATAATATTGTGAGAGTCCAGTCCATAGTGGATCTAACGTAATAGTGTGAGAGTCCACTCCATAGTGGATCTAACATAATAGTGAGAGTCCAGTCCATAGTGGATCTAACATAATATTGTGAGAGTCCAGTCCATAGTGGATCTGACCTAATAGTGTGAGAGTCCAGTCCATAGTGGATCTAACATAATATTGTGAGAGTCCAGTCCATAGTGGATCTAACATAATATTGTGAGAGTCCAGTCCATAGTGGATCTAACATAATAGTGTGAGAGTCCAGTCCATAGTGGATCTAACATAATAGTATGAGAGTCCAGTCCATAGTGGATCTGACATAATATTGTGAGAGTCCAGTCCATAGTGGATCTAACATAATATTGTGAGAGTCCAGTCCATAGTGGATCTAACATAATAGTGAGATTCCAGTCCATAGTGGATCTAACATAATATTGTGAGAGTCCAGTCCATAGTGGATCTAACATAATAGTGTGAGAGTCCAGTCCATAGTGAATCTAACATAATAGTGAGAGTCCAGTCCATAGTGGATCTAACATAATAGGGAGAGTCCAGTCCATATGGATCTAACATAAAAGTGAGAGTCCAGTCCAAAGTGGATCTAACATAATAGTGTGAGAGTCCAGTCCATAGTGGATCTAACATAATAGTGTGAGAGTCCAGTCCATAGTGGATCTAACATAATAGTGAGAGTCCAGTCCATAGTGGATCTAACATAATAGTGAGAGTCCAGTCCATAGTGGATCTAACATAATAGTGAGAGTCCAGTCCATAGTGGATCTAACATAATAGTGAGAGTCCAGTCCATAGTGGATCTAACATAATAGAGAGAGTCCAGTCCATAGTGGATCTAACATAATAGTGTGAGAGTCCAGTCCATAGTGGATCTAACATAATAGTGAGAGTCCAGTCCATAGTGGATCTAACATAATAGTGTGAGAGTCCAGTCCATAGTGGATCTAGCATAATCGTGTGAGAGTCCAGTCCATAGTGGATCTAACATAATATTGTGAGAGTCCAGTCCATAGTGGATCTAACATAATAGTGAGAGTCCAGTCCATAGTGGATCTAACATAATTTTGTGAGAGTCCAGTCCATATTGGATCTAACATAATAGTGAGAGTCCAGTCCATAGTGGATCTAACATAATAGTGTGAGTCCAGTCCATAGTGGATCTAACATAATAGTGAGAGTCCAGTCCATAGTGGATCTAACATAATAGTGAGAGTCCAGTCCATAGTGGATCTAACATAATAGTGAGAGTCCAGTCCATAGTGGATCTAACATAATAGTGAGAGTCCAGTCCATAGTGGATCTAACATAATAGTGAGAGTCCAGTCCATAGTGGATCTGACATAATATTGTGAGAGTCCAATCCATAGTGGATCTAACATAATCGTGTGAGAGTCCAGTCCATAGTGGATCTAACATAATATTGTGAGAGTCCAGTCCGTAGTGGATCTAACATATTAGTGTGAGAGTCCAGTCCATAGTGGATCTAACATAATAGGGAGAGTCCAGTTCATAGTGGATCAAAAATAATAGTGAGAGTCCAGTCCATAGTGGATCTAACATAATAGTGAGAGTCCAGTCCATAGTGGATCTAACATAATAGTGTGAGAGTCCAGTCCATAGTGGATCTAACATAATATTGTGAGAGTCCAGTCCATAGTGGATCTAACATAATAGGGAGAGTCCAGTCCATAGTGGATCTAACATAATAGTGAGAGTCCAGTCCATAGTGGATCTAACATAATAGTGTGAGAGTCCAGTCCATAGTGGATCTAACATAATAGTGAGAGTCCAGTCCATAGTGGATCTAACATAATAGTGAGAGTCCAGTCCATAGTGGATCTAACATAATAGTGAGAGTCCAGTCCATAGTGGATCTAACATAATAGTGTGAGAGTCCAGTCCATAGTGGATCTAACATAATAGTGAGAGTCCAGTCCATAGTGGATCTAACATAATAGTGAGAGTCCAGTCCATAGTGGATCTAACATAATAGTGAGAGTCCAGTCCATAGTGGATCTAACATAATAGTGTGAGAGTCCAGTCCATAGTGGATCTAACATAATAGTGAGAGTCCAGTCCATAGTGGATCTAACATAATAGTGAGAGTCCAGTCCATAGTGGATCTAACATAATAGTGAGATTCCAGTCCGTAGTGGATCTAACATAATAGTGTGAGAGTCCAGTCCATAGTGGATCTAACATAATAGAGAGAGTCCAGTCCATAGTGGATCTAACATAATAGAGAGAGTCCAGTCCATAGTGGGGCCAGCAGGAGATCATCTTGAGTGGAGACAGGTCAACAGCACAGAGACGTCCCCAACTGATGCACAGATGCATGGTCCACTCTGGGTCCCGACTTAGCTACTAGTCCGTAGCGACTACTCTGTATGTTCCTCCAAGTGTCAGATAGTTTCTCCCCTTGCGTCGCCTTGTAGCTTAAGTCAAAAACTCCAAATCTGACGGGGTAAGGTGTGTAGTCGTGTCAGTGGTTTCCCTTCGCGCTCTTTCACTCTGTGGTGCTTTTTTACCCCCTTTCACGGCCACAAGTGTTGACGTTACGGGAAACGAGTGGTCGGGAGGTTTCACATCCACACAGATGCTCGCAACAAATTAAAAGTGTGTTTGTCAAAATGAAAACACACACACACTGTGAGAATTCCCTGGTGGGTGACAATTGTGTTGCGTGTGTGATTCACCGCCCGGCAGCATCTTTGACGCATAAAGATGCTTTTTTTGTTCCCGGGTTATTTGCCTATGCAGATGTTCGGGTTTATTAAAATAAGCTCTCTGTCTTGAAGGGTTTTTTTTTTTGGAGAATGAGCAATAAACATTTTATTGACTGTTACCCATAAACAATCTGGGCACACAAGCACACCTGCCAGTTGGAGTGATTGAATACGAAACAGAAACCTAGTGTACTCTTGAGAACAGGGGCTCCAAAGTTAGGTCCGTTTGTGGCCCGGAGAATGAAGCCAGGTGTTGCGTCCGTTCGTTGCAATTGAAGGAAGTTTACTTCAAAAAAATAATAATGACAACAATAATGAAAATAAGGAGAGGTAAGTTTATTTTTAGAGCACAGTTTGTAGTAGAGATGTCCGATAATATCGGACTGCCCTTGTTATCGGCCGATAAATGCTTTAAAATGTAATATCGGAAATTATCGGTTTCAAAAAGTAAAATTTATGAATTTTTAAAACGCCGCTGTGTACACGGACGTAGTGAGAAGTAGAGAGCGCCAATAAACCTTAAAGGCACTGCCTTTGCGTGCCGGCCCAGTCACATGATATCCACGGCTTTTCACACACACAAGTGAACGCAAGCATACTTGGTCAACAGCCATTCAGGCATACTTGCCAACCTTGAGACTTCCGATTTCGGGAGGTGGGGGCGTGGTCGGGGGTAGGGCGGGGCGTGGTTGGGGGCGTGGTTAAGAGGGGAGGAGTATATTGACAGCTAGAATTCACCAAGTCAAGTATTTCATACATATATATATATATTTTTTTTTATATACCGTATTTTCCGCACTATAAGGCGCACCTAAAAACCACAAATTTTCTCAAAAGCTGACAGTGCGCCTTATAACCCGGTGCGCTTTATATATGGATAAATATTAAGATTCATTTTCATAAAGTTTCGGTCTCGCAACTTCGGTAAACAGCCGCCATCTTTTTTCCCGGTAGAACAGGAAGCGCTTCTTCTTCTACGCAAGCAACCGCCAAGGTAAGCACCCGCCCCCATAGAACAGGAAGCGCTTCTTCTTCTACTGTAAGCAACCACCCGCCCGCGTAGAAGAAGAAAAAGCGCGCGGATATTATCGTACGTTTCATTTCCTTTGTGTGTTTACATCTGTAAAGACCACAAAATGGCTCCTACTAAGCGACAGGTATCCGGTTCATGAAAAGACGCAATCTCTCCATCCGCACACGGATTACTATTTCACAGCAACTGATATTCCTGTGAACCGCACTGTGGATACAACGGGAGCACGTACGGTGAATATTCGCACCACAGGGAATGAGAAGTCATCCTTCACTGTGGTTCTAGCTTGCCATGCTAATGGCCAGAAACTTCCACCCATGGTGATATTCAAAAGGAAGACCTTGCCAAAAGAGACCTTTCCAGCCGGCGTCATCATAAAAGCTAACTCGAAGGGATGGATGAAGAAAAGATGAGCGAGTGGTTAAGGTAAGAGTAAGTTTACGCGAAGAGGCCGGGTGGCTTTTTTCACGCAGCTCTGTCCATGTTGATATACGATTCCATGCGCGGCCACATCACGCTGGTTTTAATATATTATTAAAGTTTGACTGACCTATCTGACTGTTTTTTTGACATTCCATTAGCGCAGTTAGATGCGGCTTACAACACGGGGCGGCTTATAGGTGGACAAAGTTTTGAAATATGCCGTTCATTGAAGGCGCGGCTTATAACCCAGGGCGCCTTATGGTGCGGAAAATACGGTATATATATATATATATATATATATATATATATATATATATATATATATATATATATATATATATATATATATATATATAGATATATATATATATATATATAGATATAGATATCTACATCCTGAAAATATGCAAACAAACTGTGTTTAGATAATTGATACTTCAAACTTGCATAAATAAATATTAAGGAATGTAACATAACTTGGCTTCTGAGAATTTCAAAATGTAATGAATAAAATGCTAAAGTTGTTGATAAACAAACAATTATTTTAATAAATAAATATGGTCATTTTAAATGAATTATTATGATAATTTAAAATCAATTATTTCAAATATGTTTATTTTAATGTATATTTCTATGGCTGGATGTAATAAGGAGTCACGAAAAAATACAAATAAAAATACAATTAATTTTGATGTTTTTAGCAAAATATAGTAAAAATGTATTTAGTTTTTTGTTTTTTTAATTAATAAATATATTTATTTTTAGGTAAGATAAACATAATAATACTGTCATGTCTGTGTAATCATGTTTTGTTTTAAGTCATGTTTTGTTTAGTTATAGGACTCTTTAGTTTCTGTCTTTTCACTCCCTTGTCTTGTTTCCATGATTACCCCATTAGTTTCACCTGTTCCACGTTTGGACTCATTGTGCACTCTTGATTGTCACCATAGCAACCCATTAGTTTTCACCTGTCACGTCACGCACCTGTTTCACGTCTTGAGTCACGCACCTGTTTTCGTTAATCATGTCTGTAGTATTTAAGTTCAGTGTTTTTCAGTTTGTCTTTCTGACGACCTCACCACATTTATGCTCTGTCCATGCCTGATACTTCTTTCCATGTCGATTCCTCATGCAACTATTTTTGTCCAAGCCAAGTAAGTTTTTGTTCCATGTTTATAGTCTTTTTGGTTTCATAGTTTGTTCTCCGCCATTGTGCGTGTTTTTTCGTTTGTACTTTTTTGCTATAGTCTTTTGGTTTCATAGTTTATTCTCCGCCACTGTGCGCGCTTTTCGTTTGTACTTTTTTGTGATATATTAATAAATCATGTACCTTCATTCCCGTCTCGCCCGAGCCAACTTTCCGTTGCATCCCGGAAAAGCAAACACCCAAGATCAAGTCATGACAAATACAATTTATCTCTAGTCTGGATGATTTAGTTCTTGTCACCCTGTTGTCCTCCCGTCATGAAAAAAGGCTGTCCTCACTCAGATCCGCATGGAGCTGGAGGGGGCGTGGCTTCCAGCTCCGGCTGAAAATCGGGAGATTTTCGGGAGAATATTTGTCCTGGGAGGTTTTCGGGAGAGGCGCTGAATTTCGGGAGTCTCCCGGAAAATTCGGGAGGGTTGGCAAGTATGCATTCAGGTCACACTGAGGGTGGCCGCATAAACAACTTTAACACTGTTACAAATATGCGCCACACTGTGAACCCACACCAAACAAGGATGCCAAACACATTTCGGGAGAACATCCGCACCGTAACGCAACATAAACACAACAGAACAAATACCTTATTAAAAAAAAAATAAGGCACTCTGTGACTTCAATAATAAATATCAAATTTTCAAGCGTTGACTGGTCCACAGCTACAAAAAAGGTTGGGGACTGCTGATTTACGGGGGTGTCAAAACAAAATCGATTTTCAAATTAATCGTAATTCTTATTTGTAACGAGTCTTAATGGATAAAAAAAATAAAAAATAAAAATCAATTAAAAAAATTAAAAACATACTTATTCTAAAAGTTATTATAATTGTTTTCTATTTAAAATCTGTAATGTCCAGCCACTCAGGCAAATAATAGTGTTGATGTAGATCAGGCCTGGGCAATTTTTTTGACTCGGGGGGCCAAATTTAGAGAGAAAAAAATGTGTCTGGGGGTCGGTATTTCTTTTTTTAGGAACACTAATACAAAAACTCACAATAATGTCTCAATGCTAAAAACATGACAAACTGCCTTAAAAAACAGAATGGAATTTTAAAAAAAAATACTGAATGAGACACCCAGAATGTACATGAACATAAAGAATGTGGGATTTACAATATTAACTATGAACGATAAAACACTGAATATTGACAACATATGAACGTCACACCCTCTCTCAATCGACATATAAACGCAACAAAAATGCAACAAACACAGCGAAATAAAACCCCACCTACAATCTGATATATCACTAAGCTTTAGAACTTTGCTGTAAAAATCTCCTTCCACGTCTGTCCCTGACACCCGCATTTCAGGCTGGCCGTAATGGAAACATTCTGTGGAAACGCTCCCCACCCACACTGCTTGGTACCTCGTCTGAGCTGCTGTGACTTAGATTACCATAGTAACTAATTAGATGACCATAGTAACTAATTAGATGACCATAGTAACTAATTAAATGACCATAGTAACTAATTAGATGACCATAGTAACTAATTAGATGGCCATAGTAACTAATTAAATGACCATAGTAACTAATTAGATGACCATAGTAACTAATTAGATGGCCATAGTAACTAATTAGATGACCATAGTAACTAGTATATCATGCAAAAGCGCAGATTACAACCATTGAAATACTTTGTATTAGGGATGTCCGATAATATCGGCCTGCTGATATTATCGGCCGATAAATGCGTTAAATTGTAATATCGAAAATTATCGGTATCGGTTTTTTTATTGTCAGTATCGGTTTTTTTGGTTGTTTTTTGTATTTATTTTTTTATTTTTTTATTTAATCAACATAAAAAACACAAGATACACTTACAATTAGTGCACCAACCCAAAAAACCTCCCTCCCCCATTTACACGCATTCACACAAAAGGGTTGTTTCTTTCTGTTATTAATATTGTGGTTCCTACATTATATATCAATATATATCAATACAGTCTGCAAGGGATACAGTCCGTAAGCACACATGATTGTGCGTGCTGCTGGTCCACTAATAGTACTAACCTTTAACAGTTAATTTGACTCATTTTCATGAATTACTAGTTTCTATGTAACTGTTTTTATATTGTTTTACTTTCTTTTTTATTCAAGAAAATGTTTTTAATTTATTTTATTTGATAAGTCTTTTTTAAAAAGTACCTTATCTTCACCATACCTGGTTGTCCAAATTAGGCATAATAATGTGTTAATTCCACGACTGTATATATCGGTATCGGTTGATATCGGTATCACTAATTAAAGAGTTGGACAATATCGGAATATCGGATATCGGCAAAAAGCCATTATCGGACATCCCTACTTTGTATAGTTGAAGACTTACGATCATTAGAAAACATCGCTTCACATCATAACGGCAGCTCCACTTTCCATCTTAAAGATCTAAAAAAAATATTTGGGAATGTCCGGCGGGTCAGATTGAAAAGCTTAACGGGCCGCATGTGGCCCCCGGGCCCTAATTTTCCTATAGGTCTGCTGTAGATGCTCATTACTGCTGTACAGATTGGCCCCACAAAAGAGAAATGTTGGATATTTCTCTCATTGCCTTATTGATATTTGACTTTATTAAATGTTTGGGTAGAATTGTATTTGAAAAGATCTGGTTTTTTTAAGTAATATAGAAATTTATCAGAGCTGTTATTTATTGTATGAAGGAATGTAGTCAATCATACACCTGCCACTAGGGATGTCCGATAATGGCTTTTTGCCGATATCCGATATTCCGATATTGTCCAACTCTTTAATTACCGATACCCATATCAACCGATATATACAGTCGTGGAATTAACACATTATTATGCCTAATTTGGACAACCAGGTATGGTGAAGATAAGGTACTTAAAAATAATAATAATAATAATAAAATAAGATAAATAAATTAAAAACATTTTCTTGAATAAAAAAGTAAAGTAATATAAAAACAGTTACATTGAAACTAGTAATTAATGAAAATGAGTAAAATTAAGTGTTAAAGGTTAGTACTATTAGTGGACCAGCAGCACGCACAATCATGTGTGCTTACGGACTGTATCCCTTGCAGACTGTATTGATATATATTGATATATAATGTAGGAACTAGAATATTAAAGGGGAACATTATCACCAGACCTATGTAAGCATCAATATATACCTTGATGTTGCAGAAAAAAGACCATATATTTTTTAACCGATTTCCGAACTCTAAATGGGTGAATTTTGGCGAATTAAACACCTTTCTATTATTCGTTCTCGGAGCGATGACGTCACATCGGGAAGCAATCCGCCATTTTCTCAAACACCGAGTCAAATCAGCTCTGTTATTTTCCGTTTTTTTTCGACTGTTTTCCGTACCTTGGAGACATCATGCCTCGTCGGTTTGTTGTCGGAGGGTGTAACAACACGAACAGGGACGGATTCAAGTTGCACCAGTGGCCCAAAGATGCGAAAGTGGCAAGAAATTGGACGTTTGTTCCGCACACTTTACCGACGAAAGCTATGCTGCGACAGAGATGGCAAGAATGTGTGGATATCCTGCGACACTCAAAGCAGATGCATTTCCAACGATAAAGTCAAAGAAATCTGCCGCCAGACCCCCCATTGAATCTGCCGGAGTGTGTGAGCAATTCAGGGACAAAGGACCTCGGTAGCACGGCAAGCAATGGCGGCAGTTTGTTCCCGCAGACGAGCGAGCTAAACCCCCTGGATGTCTTGGCTCACACCGAAGATGATCAAGAGAAGAATATCGACCCTAGCTTCCCTGGCCTGCTGACATGAGGGTATGTCTACAGAATATATTTATTGATGAAAACTGGGCTGTCTGCACTCTAAAGTGCATGTTGTTGCCAAATGTATTTCATATGCTGTAAACCTAGTTCATAGTTGTTAGTTCCCTTTAATGCCAAACAAACACATACCAATCGTTGGTTAGAAGGCGATCGCCGAATTCGTCCTCGCTTTCTCCCGTGTCGCTGGCTGTCGTGTCGTTTTCGTCGGTTTCGCTTGCATACGGTTCAAACCGATATGGCTCAATAGCTTCAGTTTCTTCTTCAATTTTGTTTTCGCTACCTGCCTCCACACTACAACCATCCGTTTCAATACATGAATCTGTTGAATCGCTTAAACCGCTGAAATCCGAGTCTGAATCCGAGCTAATGTCGCTATAGCTTGCTGTTCTTTCCGCCATGTTTGTTTGTGTCGGCATCACTATGTGACGTCACAGGAAAATGGACGGGTGTATATAACGATGGTTAAAATCAGGCACTTTGAAGCTTTTTTTAGGGATATTGCGTGATGGGTAAAATTTTGAAAAAAACTTAAAAAAATAAAATAAGCCACTGGGAACTGATTTTTAATGGTTTTAACCATTCTGAAATTGTGATAATGTTCCCCTTTAATAACAGAAAGAAACAACCCTTTTGTGTGAATGAGTGTAAATGGGGGAGGGAGTTTTCTGTGGGTTGGTGCACTAATTGTAAGTGTATCTTGTGTTTTTTATGTTGATTTAATATTTAAAAAAAAAAAAATTTTTTTTAAAAAAAACGATAATAAAAAAAACAATACTGATAATTTCCGATATTACATTTTAACGCATTTATCGGCCGATAATATCGGCAGGGTGATATTATCGGACATCTCTACCTGCCACCCAATGTTATTAAAAAAGTATTGATTTTGAATCAAGAATCGTTTTGAATCGAGAATTGATTCTGAATCGAATCGAATTGAATCGGAATCATGATGTGCCTAAAAATTCACATCTCTTGTACTTTAATAAAAAATTTAAAAAAAATGGTTGACAGCGCTAATTTAAAAGCAGGAAGGGAAAATGCCACTTTTTTTTTTAGAATAAAGTCGTAATATTATAGGACCCAATTGCAGTTTGTTTGAGTATTTAGATATTTTTTTGGGGGGGGGGTTCCCGTAAAACAAACACCTGCTAGTTGAAATGAATATTATTAAAAAGAACAAAAACATGCAAACAGGCTGGAACCTTTGCTACCATGCAGTCATAAATCAGTGGAGCTCCACGGCTCAAATGTTCAGCATTAACATCTGCCGGCTCTCTGCGATGATTGATTTCATGTGTTGGACTACAAATAACAAGAACAGATGAAGTCACACAGTAAAAGTCAGTCATTTGCATTTTCACTCGCTTTAATGATTTTTTTTTTTTTTTTTCCCCCTCTTTCTGGTCCACACCGATTGTACACGGCTGGCTTTCATCGGCCATTTTTGCAACAAGCAGATACATCACTCCTGTCAGCCGCCACGCCGCTTCATTGAAGTGATACGCATCTGGGTGTGGCCGTGCATACACCATCACTGTAGGTGAAGATCACAGGCTTGTGCTTTTTTAAAACCTACACCATACCTTCTTCATTTAAATAGATATGTCGCTTTGAACTTGTATTCTGCATCAATTCAGTAACGTGTCATTAAAGAGTAAACATGCATTTCTTTCAATATGCATCATAACAAAAAGGATAATATTACAAAAAAAATGGATAGATGTTGATAGTCCAACTCATACTGATTGGTACACACACATAATACATACTGATTGGTACACACACATAATACATACTGACTGGTATACACACATTATACATACTGACTGGTATACAATACATAATAAACACTGACTGGTATACATACATAATAGACACTGACTGGTACACCCACATAATAAACACTGACTGGTATACACACATAATACATACTGACTGGTATACACACAAATACATACTGACTGGTATACACACATAATACATACTGACTGGTATACACACATAATACATACTGACTGGTGTACACACATAATACATATTGACTGGTATACATACATAATAAACACTGACTGGTACACCCACATAATAAACACTGACTGGTGTACACACATAATACATACTGACTGGTGTACACACATAATACATACTGACTGGTATACACACATAATACATACTGACTGGTGTACACACATAATACAAACTGACTGGTATACACACATAATACATACTGACTGGTATACACACATAATACATACTGACTGGTATACATACATAATAAACACTGACTGGTATACACACAAAATACATACTGACTGGTATACACACATAATACATACTGACTGGTATACACACATAATACATACTGACTGGTATACACACATAAGACATACTGACTGGTATACACACATAATACATACCGACTGGTATACACACATAATACATACTGACTGGTATACACACATAATACGTAATGACTGGTATACACACATAATACATACTGACTGGTATACACACATAATAAACACTGACTGGTATACACACATAATACATACTGACTGGTAAACCCACATAATACATATCCAGCACCCACCGCGACCCCGAACAGGACAAGCGGTAGAAAATGGATGGATGGATAATACATATTGTGTGTACATTTATTTTTTCAAATTTGTTAAATTAATAATATAATCTTTGTGATTATGTCAGGTTCAAACACCGAACTATCCATTAAACAAGACAAGAAGCAAGGAATCACACAGAGACAGAGTTCAATTTTACTCATGAGGAGAAACGTATTGGGCTGCACACTCAGTTACAGTTTCACCCTACGCTCCAAGGTACAGCCCTACGAGCTCCTCTATTTATTAGTGAGTTCCCTAGTTAACATCACTGAGGTTGCTTCTGAAGGGAGGGGTAATGCAAGCAGCCCAAGTAGACACAATACGTGATTATTCAGAATGGAAATGTGCTGACACTCGTGATTTCGCCCTATCTCTGTTTTGTCTGCGTTGAGGCACTCAAAGTCCGTCCCTGGCTGTCAAATACATAATTATTCTGTGCTTTTATATCATTTTACAAGGTATTCAACTGTAAGTAGGGTAGATATTTAATTGTATTGAATATGATCAAAATCAAGAGTGAAATTACTAATTCAGTGTTAATATTTGAGGGTTTTTTAGAATAATTATGTATATTATCACACAACTTTTATGCTTAAGCGCCGTTGCTATAATTATTGTCAATTGTGCGGAAGTGGTATTTTTCTTTGTCTATGCAAAGCTGGCAATCCAAAAGTTTGCAAGCCAGTCTGGTATCAGTGTTTGTGTCCAGGAACGGTCTGATGACTGCCAGGGCCGAACACCGCCGTGACGCAAACAGAGCAGAGACAAGGCGATATCACCAGCGTCAACACATCTGCATTTTTGTATAATCATATATTGTGTCTAACTGGAATTGTCGAGATTACCCCCTTCCCTCAGCGACAGCTTCAGTGATGTAAACAGGGACCTCCCAAATAAATAGAGGAAGCACGCAGGCTGGACTTTTAGAACGTAGTTTGGATCTGTAACTAAAATACAGCCCAAATAACCTGACAGGGGTTACCCAAGTCCGTCTGTAGTGGAAAAGTTGGGTCCTGAGGCCAAACCGATTAAGAACCCCCTGCTATGTACAAGGACCCTGCAGATGGAAAATGTGTGAAGTGAATTACATTTATATAGCGCTTTTTCTCAAGTGACTCAAAGCGCTTTACATTGTGAAACCCAATATCTAAGTTACATTTAAACCAGTGTGGGTGGCACTGGGAGCAGGTGGGTAAAGTGTCTTGCCCAAGGACACAACGGCAGTGACTAGGATGGCGGAAGCGGGGATCGAACCTGCAACCCTCAAGTTGCTGGCACGGCCGCTCTACCAACCGAGCTATACCGCCCACACATTTTCTCCAACTTAACTTTGGCCTGTCCCACTAAACACACCAATGACTTGTTATTATATGTATATTACAACTCCTGATAGGAAGTCGCCATTTGTTATAGTACATCAATGCACATATAGAAGCCTCCGAGAGCAGGGGTCCCCCAACCACCGGTTCGGGGGCCGGTACCGCATCTGCTAGAAACATTTTGTCCAACTTAACTTTGGCCTGTCCCACTAAACACACCAATGACTTGTTATTAGATGTATATTACAACTCCTGATAGGAAGTCACCATTTGTTATAGTACATTAATGCACATATAGAAGTCTCCGAGAGCAGGGGTCCCCCAACCACCGGTTCGGGGGCCGGTACCGCATCTGCTAGAAACATTTTGTCCAACTTAACTTTGGCCTGTCCCATTAAACACACCAATGACTTGTTATTAGATGAATATTACAACTCCTGATAGGAAGTCTCCATTTGTTATAGTACATTAATGCACATATAGAAGTCTCCGAGAGCAGGGGTCCCCCAACCACCGGTTCGGGGGCCGGTACCGCATCTGCGAGAAGCATTTTCTCCAACTTAACTTTGGCCTGTCCCACTAAACACACCAATGACTTGTTATTAGATGTATATTATGACTCCTGATAGGAAGTCACCATTTGTTATAGTACATTAATGCAAATATAGAAGTCTCCGAGAGCAGGGGTCCCCCAACCACCGGTTCGGGGGCCGGTACCGCATCTGCGGTACCTTCTATATGTGCATTAATGTACTATAACAAATGGAGACTTCCTATCAGGAGTTGTAATATTTATCTAATAACAAGTCATTGGTGTGATTAGTGTTACTGGCCAAAGTTAAGTAAGTAAGCGGTACCGGCCCCCGAACCGGTGGTTGGGGGACCCCTGCTCTCGGAGACTTCTGAGCGACCGAGATTGATGAAGATGGAAATTTCCGTGGTGGGGCAAGACCGGGCGACACTGTGTGTGTGTTTGAAAGTGAAAGGAAGGAGATGGCAACAAGAAAGAGAGAGTGTGTGTGTGTCTCCTGCTCTGTAGTCGCCTTATCTACCTAGCGCAGATGTAGTCTTTCCATGCCTCCATGTGTGGTGTGTCCGCACACACGTGCGCGAGCCGGGCTTATCTCTCCGGCCACTCAGCTGGAAAGCGCCCTATCACACGCGCCACAATGCGGGAGGAAGAGCGGACCTGCCAATGTGCTGCCGCTGCTGCTTTACGCCCGGAACAATCCGAAGTCAGCGAGATGTTACGACCGAGGGAGCCCCCGCCGGCCGCGGAACACGATCACTTGACTTACTGCGGAAATACGCTGCAGCGGGGAGGATATACAGTTGTCAGGAATTGGCTTTAGTCAGCGGTGGTAAAACGGCGACTTTCAGGCGGTCCTCGAGGCTCCGCTTGGAGTTGTGTAACGACGGGATGATAACGACGGTCCCAAGAGAGCAGTTTGCATTATCCTTTCCATCCTTTGGAACTGAGCTACTGTGTGGAACAACATCCATTGTGGATCAATAACGTTTGTCTAAGTCTAAGTCTAAGTCTAACATTACCGAGACACTATGAATACGCCTGTTTGCCCGCCAAGTGCTTAAGACGGTGCCGTGACGTCATGTGCAACAAAAGTATTGACATTCATACGTTTGATATATTACCAGTGTTTCCCACAGGGCAGGCATCTATTTGTGGTGGTGTGGTCGGGGGGTGGCAGCGGCAGCGGCGATGACCAAGAAGAACGCGAAGTTGGAATATAAGTACAACACTTTATGTACATATTTATATACAGATTTGAACAATTAATTATTCACTGAAATATATTTATTAATTGTGGTTCGTACAAAAAATATATCTTATAACATATAAAAGCTCAAATGTCTCTTAAAGCTCTGCCCCTTTAATTAGTGCATACTAAATAATTTAACTTTAGTCTACTACTACAACCATATTATTTACCAGCAACATAAAGGGAAACAGAGGCAGAGGTGTCCTGCCACAGTCAGTCAACCTCCTCCTCCTTCTCCTCCTCCTGCTGCTGCTGAACAGGTCGCACCGGAGCTAGTCGCTCTATGTTTTGTCGTGGTCCTCTCTATAAGGCACATAAGAATATAAATTAGGACCCTTTTCATGAGAAAAGTGCATTTCTGATCTGACCCTGCTTTATTTTTCAGTGTTTGCTGAGTCTCATCTGTTCCCTCCGCCCTAGCTGGCTCTACATGCTGCCTGTCTTCCTCCTCTCCTACAACATCTCCCTGCGTACTTACTATCCCTTCCTCCTCACCCTCTCTTACTGCCTCAGCTGCGCCAGCTGCGGCACTAGTTGAAGCCTGGAAGTATTGGAAGCAAATTAATTTTCACACTGATGGACGTCTGTTCACTTTCCCTATGAGATTTCTAAGTGTCTACACCATTTTGATAATACCTCCTGTGGTCCGGACTGTAGGCCTACCTCCTCTCCAAGTCGAGCCCTTTTCGGCCGTTGAAAATATTTTTCTATACTCATTTGTGTGAAGGAGTGAACATCCAACATTAGAATGTATTACTAACGAGCAGAAGCGCTCTATGTACAGTGCCGTCTAACCTTAAGCGGCAGCAGCTCAACACATGCAGGGTTCAACGTTAAGGTTTTTTTCTACTTGCCCGACTTCTCAAATCTACTTGCCCCAATATTTTTACTTGTCCTGCCTAGGTTTTTTTCTGGCTGTGTAGTGCTCATGGCTTATATCTTACTAAAATCCTTCCCGTTGACTATTTACAACACTACACAGTATTTATTATTATTATTATCTATAATTACATGTACAATTAAATGCTATTTCACATTATTTGACCAGTAGCAGTTACACCCATCTGAACAGGTCAGCCACCTGTTTAAAGCCCGATCACAGTTGAAATCTTGAAATGAAGGGCCTTTAATGGCCAAAACATTAACCTGGACAACATTTTAACAGCTGGTTGGCTCAGATTTGATTCTTTTCATTGCATTCACATGCTGCAGTGGACAGTGGACATTTTAGCTTGAGTATTAATGCAGTATCTGAAGCACCGTCTCCACGTGTGTTTATTGACAACAGGGTTATAACCTGGACACGTTAGCTCGTCGGTATGAAAACAGGAGACTGTTACTACGTGCGTCTGCCCCGGACCCCGAGTCAAACAGCGGCGGTGTTAATGAAGCAGCGTCAGGCTGCTCACCGTCAGTGAAACGCTCGGTGAAATCGCGGATTAACGTTAAATATATGACGAGCCGCGAGCGATGCAGCTATAACCTATCTACCTATAACCTATATTACCCTCGTATTTTGATCCCGTCCGTCCGTTCTTTTACTCCGTCTTTTTCTTCTTCTTCTTCTTCTTCTTCTTCTTCTTCTGGGCCACCAGGTGAATTACGTGCTATTGGCGGAGTTACAATGCATAGTAGGCTACCGCCACCTACTGCATCGGAGTTGTAACTACAAGGTACATTCACAGACAGAGTCCCATTGCTTTTATGAGCGGTCGAGCGAGTCAAAAGCCGAAAAATCCATTTGTGGCGGACGTAATTCTTTCGTGGCGAATGAATGAATGTGTGGGAAACACTGATTACGTATTGTTTATATTCATATTTTACGTTAGTGCCAACACAATTTGGTCGATTTCCGAATCTGGTACCCATCCCTAACTCCAACTGTCTTTTGTTTGTTTGTGTTTTTATTGAAGTTGCCGCGCCGACTTTGAAGTGAACATGAAATCATACTTCATAGAAGAAGTAAGCAAATAAGACACAAAATTGTTTATTGTCGTGTTGGTGCGACATCACCACACTTGCAGCTGGGCTAATACGCTTAGCTTTGATGTCTGCACACAAATGCTCGGCGGCTGCCTGTAAAACACACAAACACACACCAACACACCAACACACACCTGCAACAACAGCTGACCACACCAACAGCTGCATGGTGGCCATTGTCACCAACGCCAATGGGGGAGCAAAACCCCCTAAACCATGGGAACAAAATAAAACCTGCATTAATATTAAACTGTGGCTGTTGTATTGTTTTATTCAACTTTGTTTTCATTATAATATTATATCTCAATGTCTCATGTGTGGAGGGAGGGGGATTAAACTAGACCGAGCCATCGGCGTGGTCATTAGTAATAGTGAGTGCGTACATGAGTATCTCATTTCCAGCTGGACTGCGTCACTTTGTGCATACACACACACACACACACACACACACACACACTCACCGTTACCCAAGATGCCTTGGCTTCACTAAATATAGATGTGCCCTATTAGGCTGCCTGAGTGAGTTAAAAATAGCTCCACTCCTTGCTTTCACACTGTGCCCCCCCCCCTTCATCCCTTTCACACATAGTCAAAAACACACACACACACACACACACACACACACGGACACACAACCACTCTCGGCCCAAGCTGTAAATTTGAGTTCCGCCTCCTCCATTGCAGGTGTGACAGGAGGAGGTAAAAGGTCAGAGTGTGTTTCACGCTACATTTGGTGAAGGACGCACACCTGCCCCGGAATGACTGGAACGTGTCGGCGCGATTACCACGCGTCGTTTGATTTGTTTTTTGCAGATTATTTGTTAATCATGTGAACAATAACAACTCCGCCATCACAACGTAGGTGCAGTTCAACAATATGAAGCGACAAATCACCAATCAGTTACTGCTTATTTTATATTTATATATTAGTTAGGAATTATGTTAAATTTAGCAGTGTTTTACTCCAATATTCACATATTTATCGTATTTTTATTTTATTGTTTAAAGTAATTTTTATTTACCTATTTAATGTCTATATGAATTCTATTAGATTTTTTTTTAGTAATAATTTATTCTCATTTTATATTTATATATCAGTTAGGAATTATATTAAATTTAGCAGTTTTTACTCCAATATTCAAATAATTATCGTATTTTTATTTTATTGTTTGAAGTCATTTTTATTTACCTATTTAATGTCTGTATGAATTCTATTAGATTTTTTTTAGTAATAATTTATTCTCATTTTATATTTATATATTAGTTAGGAATTATATAAAATTTAGCAGTTTTTACTCCAATATTCACATATTTATCGTATTTTTATTTTATTGTTTAAAGTAATTTTTATTTACCTATTTAATGTCTGTATGAATTCTATTAGAAATTTTTTTAGTAATAATTTATTATCATTTTATATTTATATGTTAGTCAGGAATTCTATTAAATTTAGCAGTTTTTACTCCAATATTCACATATTTATCGTATTTTTTTTTTTTTTTTTTAAGTAATTTTTATTTACCTATTTAATGTCTGTATGAATTCTATTAGATTTTTTTTTTAGTAATAATTTATTAATGTGAGTGTGAATGTTGTCTGTCTATATGTGTTGGCCCTGTGATGAGGTGGCGACTTGTCCAGGGTGTACCCCACCTACCGCCCGAATGCAGCTGAGATAGGCTCCAGCGACCCCCCGCGACCCCAAAAGGGACATGCGGTAGAAAATGGATGGATGGGATTTATTCTTGTTTTATATTTATATATTAGTTAGGAATGATATTAAATTTAGCAGTTTTTACTCCAATATTCACATGTTTATCATCTTTTTTTAATAATTTTTGAAAGTCATTATTATTTACCTATTTAATGTCTGTATGAATTATATTAAAAAAAATTTAGTAATAATTTATTCTCATTTTATATTTATATATTAGTTAGGAATTATATTAAATTTAGCAGTGTTTTACTCCAATATTCACATAAATATCGTATTTTTATTTTATTGTTTAAAGTAATTTGTATTTACCTATTTAATGTCTGTATGAATTCTATTAGATATTTTTTTAGTAATAATTTATTCTCATTTTATATTTATATATTAGTTAGGAATTATATACAATTTAGCAGTTTTTACTCCAATATTCACATATTTATCGTATTTTTCTATTATTTTTTTAAGTAATTTTTATTTACCTATTTAATGTCTGTATGAATTATATTAGATATTTTTTTAGTAATAATTTATTCTCATTTTATATTTATATATTAGTTAGGAATTATATAAAATTTAGCAGTTTTTACTCGAATATTCACATATTTATTGTATTTTTATTTTATTGTTTAAAGTAATTTTTATTTACCTATTTAATGTCTGTATAAATTCTATTAGATATTTTTTTGTAATAATTTATTCTCATTTTATATTTATATATCAGTTAGGAATTATATTAAATTTAGCAGTTTTTACTCCAATATTCACATATGTATTGTGTTTTTTTGTTATTTTTTAAAGTAATTTTCATTTACCTATTTAATGTCCGTATGCATTCTATTAGATGTTTTTTAGTAATAATTTATTCTCATTTTATATTTATATATTAGTTAGGAATTATATAAAATTTAGCAGTTTTTACTCCAATATTCACATATTTATCGTATTTTTTTGTTATTTTTTAAAGTAATTTTTATTTACCTATTTAATGTCTGTATGAATTCTATTAGATATTTTTTTAGTAATAATTTATTCTCATTTTATATTTATATATTAGTTAGGAATTATATAAAATTTAGCAGTTTATACTCCAATATTCACATATTTATCGTATTTTTTTGTTATTTTTTAAAGTAATTTTTATTTACCTATTTAATGTCTGTATGAATTCTATTAGATTTTTTTTAGTAATAATTTATTAATGTGAGTGTGAATGTTGTCTGTCTATATGTGTTGGCCCTGTGATGAGGTGACGACTTGTCCGGGGTGTACCCCGCCTACCGCCCGAATGCAGCTGAGATAGGCTCCAGCGACCCCCCGCGACCCCAAAAGGGACATGCGGTAGAAAATGGATGGATGGGATTTATTCTTGTTTTATATTTGTATATTAGTTAGGAATTATATTAAATTTAGCAGTTTTTACTACAATATTCACATATTTATCGTATTTTTTTATTATTTTTTAAAGTAATTTTCTATTTACCTATTTAATGTCTGTATGAATTCTATTAGATTTTTTTTTGTAATAATTTATTCTCATTTTATATATATATATATATATATATATCAGAGGTGGGACCAAGTCATTGTTTTGCAAGTCACAAGTAAATCTCAAGTCTTTGCCCTCAAGTCCGAGTCAAGTCCCGAGTCAAGACAGGCAAGCCCCGAGTCAAGTCCAAAGTCAAGACTGGAAAGTCTCAAGTCAAGTCCTAAGTCCTGCATTTTGAGTTTCGAGTCCTTTCAAGTCCTTTTAACCACAGACTAATATATTAACACAGATTGTGTATGCTTTTCAAACGCTGTATTTATTTATTAAAACAAGTGCATTTTAAATTGCAGGAAAGAAAATTGTGCTGACATTGCACTTTATAATAGCACTATTAACCAGTCATTTTAAACATTAACTCATTCCTTTACAGAACAAACACATTGAAAAATAAAGTGCAAATGTACTTATTTGTACAAAAGTGTTAACATTGAAAAAACATGACATATACGTGAACATAACAAAAAAGTTGTACTTTTTATATGTCAGGGCCCTATGCTGCATTGCATTTGCAAAAGACCAAATTAGCCAAGAGTCTGTCAGTCATTTGTGCACGATGGGGGCGTAGTATGATGCCACCATGGCTGAAAACTCGCTCCACTGGAGCACTGGAGGCAGGCACTGCCAAGACTCTCATGGCCACTCGGAACAGTGAAGGAAGAGTCTTCATGTTCAATGCCCAGAACAAAAGGGGGAGAGAGTTTTTTTGCACTACTTGTAAGTGTATCTTGTGTTTTTTATGTTGATTTGATTAAAAAAAGAAAAAATAAATAAATTATTTCTTGTGCGGCCCGATACCAATCGATCCACGGACCAGTACCGGGCCGCGGCCCGGTGGTTGGGGACCACTGAGGTAAACAACCAACAGTATGTCAGAAAGCTAGCTAAAACGGTACACATATTCATAATATAGTATACATTTTAACTGACCTTTATTTTACTATTTTGGTCTTTTTTTAGGTGGCTAAAATACGTGGTGCTGCTGACCGCCGTCTAACGTTACGTGTGATATATTGACTAACGTAACCCTGCTTTAAAAAATCACTGAACAAAAAGTATGAATAAGGTAGTGAACTGCAACAGATTCCCGTGTTTGCAATAACGTTATAACGTTAGCAGTGAGTTTACAGCCTCACTGATTTAACTACACAGCAAATAAAAGTCACGTTACTTAGCCAATAAACGTTATCTTACATTCAAAACTTACCCTTCTTAGTGCAACTTCAAATGCCGGACGAAGTTGGAAGTTGTTGCCTCTCCATCAGTAATTTTCGAACCGCATGTGTTGCATACTGCAAACCGTTTTGTGTTGACCACCTCGTAATTTTTATACCCAAACAACATTATTTTAGGTATCATTTTTTGTTCACTGGCGTGTGGTTTGGACATGTCTTCTTCGTTGGTTGTCCTGCAATTTGATTGGATGAATGCTGTGTGATGAAAACAAAGTAGATCTAATTTGATTGGCTGTTGTACTGAGACCACACCAGCTGACACACGCAACGCTGATAGACAAGTACACAATGAAAAATACAGAGCGCTCCCGAATAACTTTTTCATCTTTGGGTTTTGGGGAAAGTAGCAAGTCATGTCAATTCAAAAGGCTCAAGTCCAAGTGACGTCACAAGTCATTGATGTTAAAGTCTAAGTCGAGTTGCAAGTCTTTTTACATTTTGTCAAGTCGAGTCTAAAGTCATCAAATTCATGACTCGAGTCTGACTCGAGTCCAAGTCATGTGACTCGAGTCCACACCTCTGATATATATATATATATATATATATATATATATATATATATATATATATATATATATATATATATATAAAATGAGAATAATTTTACTCCAATATTCACATATTTATCATCTTTTTAAATAGTTTTTTTTAAGTCATTTTTATTCACCTATTAATGTCTGTATGAATTCTATCAGATTTTTTTTAGTAATAATGTATTCTCATTTTATATTTATACATCAGTTAGGAATTATATTAAATTTAGCAGTTTTTACTCCAATATTCACATATTTATCGTAATTTTTTATTGTTTTTTTAAAGTAATTTTTATTTACCTATTTAATGTCTGTATGAATTATATTAGATTTTTTTTATAATAATGTATTCTCATTTTATATTTATATATTAGTTAGGAATTATATTACATTTAGCAGTTTCTACTCCAATATTCACGTATTTATCATATTTTTTATTTTATTTTTTTAAGTAATTTTTATTTACCTATTTAATGTCTATATGAATTATATTAGATTTTTTTTAGTAATAATGTATTCTCATTTTATATTTATATATTAGTTAGAAATTATATTACATTTAGCAGTTTTTACTCCAATATTCACATATTCATCATATTTTTTTATTATTTTTTAAAGTAATTTTTATTTACCTATTTAATGTCTGTATGAATTCTATTAGATTTTTTTTTTAGTAATCATTTATTGTCATTTTATATTTATATATTAGTTAGGAATTATATTACATTTAGCAGTTTTTACTGCAATATTCACATATTTATCGTATTTAAAAAAAAAAAATCAAGTAATTTGTATTTAACCTATTTAATGTCTGTATGAATTATACTAGATTTTTTTAAGTTTATTCTCATTTTATATTTATATGTCAGTTAGGAATTATATTAAATTTAGCAGTTTTTACTCCATAACTCACATATTTATCGTATTTTTATTCTTTTTTTAAAGTAATTTTTATTTACCTACTTAATGTCTGTATAAATTCTATTAGATTTTTTTTAGAAATAATTTATTCTCATTTTATATCTATATAT
>NC_084548.2:6707500-6720000 GCF_033978685.3 Nerophis lumbriciformis
GAATAAACTAAACTTGAAACTCCAGAAATCTCGAGGAGTGTCTCTTCATACTATCTTTTTTTTTTATATGCGCATATACCATTAACGCAGCTTGAATGGCGGACATAGAAAAGCTCTTTGAAAGCATATCTATAAAGACAGGAAGCAGTTAATGAATAATTTGTGGCCTCGGGGGGCTTGTGGAAGGGAGGAGGGGGTGTTTGTTGCACGGTGGAACATAATACTGAAAAAGAGCAGCAGAAGGAGATGTTATCCCATATAGATAATATAGAGAAGCAAGCAAAGGAACAATCATGGGCTCGTTATCAGAAAACCTTTATATTTACCATCTGTCACTAAAGTTAACACTGCATTTTCCGGGCTATAGAGCTATTCAGGCCACACCCAAAGAATCTTAGAAAAAAAACATATTTTTACATATATTAGCCACACTGGATCATAAGCCGCAGATATGCTCGTACAACATATTTTGTAAATATCTATTTATTTACTTTACTTATTTTTTTCCAAACGCGGCAGTAAAACGGATGATCAAGCAAAACAGAAGTCATCGTCACGGACCCACCAGCTGCGGAGGTTAGCTCTCCAATCAGCAAAGCAAGACTCGATAACTCCACAGTGTCGTTTTGGTGAATCTAAAAACTGAAACAATACCAAAAAAAATGCCATTGTAAATTAATTACACTAACAGTGCTAACGACGATACCTTGATTACATTACAAAAACACTCCCACTGACATACCACACGGGGTGGTTTAGTAAGCATGAATTGTTTTAGGTGTATTGTAAAACTTGCAAACGTTGCTCGGAGTGACGAGTGAAGAATCCTTTCGAGCAGAAATGCTATGGGGTGGTTATTCTTCCGGTTCCCACCCGCACCACCTGCAAAAGATGGCGCCATAGCGCAAACAGTGACCACACCTTTTCACTGTGTCTGTCGGTGAAATATAAAAACTATTTGTTGAATACAAAACATTACGGCATACTTGCCAACCTTGAAACCTCCAATTTCGGGAGGTGGGGGGCGTGGTCGGGGGTGTGGTTGGGGGTGGGGGCGTGGTTAAGAGGGGAGGAGTATATTGACAGCTAGAATTCACCAAGTATTTCATACATACGGTGTGTATGTATATATATATATATATATATATATATATATATATATATATATATATATATCCTGAAAATATGCAAACAAAACTGTGTTTAGATAATTGATACTTCAAACTTGCATAAATAAATCTTAAGAAATATAAGATAACTTAACTCAAAATGTAATTAATAAAATGCTAAAGTTGTTGATAAACAAGCAATTATTTTAATAATTAAATATGGTCAATTTAAATGAATTATTATGATCATTTAAAATTAATTATTTCAAATATGTTTATTTTAATGTATAATTCTATGGCTGGATGTAATAAGGAGTCAGAAAAAATAAAAATAAAAATACATTTAATTTTGATGTTTTTAGCAAAATATAGAAAACATTTATTTAGTTGTTTTTTTTAAATTAATAAATATATTTATATTTAGGTAAGATAAACATAATATTACAATTTATCTCTAGTCTGGATGATTTAGTTCTTGTCACCCTGGAGCTGGAGGGGGCGTGGCCTCCAGCTCCGGCTGAAAATCGGGAGTTTTTCCAGGAGAATATTTGTCCTGGGAGGTTTTTGGGAGAGGCGCTAAATTTCGGGAGTCCCCCGGAAAATTCGGGAGGGTTGGCAAGTATGCATTACGGTCTTCAGTGAACCAAAATCCGTAAATTATCCGCATCGTTCTATAAGCCGCAGGGGTTCAAAGCGTTGGAAAAAAAAAAAGTAGCGGCTTATATTCCGGAAAATACCGTACATAACTTGCACTGTAATTTTTTCGGGTTGATTTTGAAAATAATATCTTTTAAAAATAATAATTCCCCAGAAAGAAAAACAGCTAAAAATGATATTATTTGTTTATGCAACATCTGCTGGTTATAGCACAGCACATGCACCATTTTTCGTAATGTGCCACGGTGCAGGGTTTAGGTCAGACCTGGGTAAATTAAGCTTTTCAATCTGGCCCGCCGGACATTCCCAAATAATTAAAAAAAAAAATCTTTAAGTTGGAAACTGTAGCTGTCATTTTCAAATGACCGTAAGTCTTGAACTATACAAAGTATTTTAATGGTTGGAATCTGCACTTTTGCATGATATACTAGTTACTATGGTAATCCAATTAGTTACTATGGTCATCTAATTGGTAATCTAAGTCACAGCAGTTCAGACGAGGTACCAAGCACTGTGGGTGGGAAGCGTTTCCACCGAGTGTTTCCAGAGTGGCCAGCCTGAAATGCGGGTGTCAGGGACAAACGGAGAAGGAGATTTTTACAGCAAAGTTCTAAAGCTTAGTGATATATCAGATTTATCAGATTGTAGGGTTTGTTTTTTGTTTTTTACCCTTTGCAGTCATATTTGTGTTGTGTTTTGCTTGATTGTAAATTATGTGGATGGAGAGGGGTGTGACGTTCATATGTTGTCAATATTCAGTGTTTTATCGTTCATAGTTAATATTGTAAATCCCACATTCTTTATTTTCATGTACATTCTGGGTGTCTCATTCAGTAAAAAAAAAAAAAAAAATACACTTTTTTAAGGCGGTCTGTCATAACGTTTTAGCATTCAATCAGGTTTTGTATTAGTGTTCCTAAAAATTAATATTGGCCCCCCAGACACATTTTTTTCTCTAAATCTGGCCCCCCCAAGTCAAAATAATTGCCCACACTGCAAAAAGTCAGGGTTCAAAAACAAGAAAAAAAAAATACAAAAATGAGGGGTATTTTACTTGAACTAAGCAAAATTATCTGCCAATAGAACAAGAAAATTTGGCTTGTCAAGACTTTCCAAAACAAGTAAAATTAGCTAACTTCAATGAAGCCAAAAATACCTTAAAATAAAAATATTCTCACTCATAACAAGTGCACTTTTCTTGGTAGAAAAAAACAAATATGAGACCTTATTGCTCAATATGTTGAAAAATATTCTTAAATGAAGTACATGCTAGTGCCATTATCTTGACATAATGATATTACATTTCTTGAAACCAGCAAACTTATACTATAAACTATTTTATTGTTCTTAATGGAAAGGCAACAAGGTAACCACTTGTTACTCTCGGGGTCTCCTAGCCGCTCAGGCAAATCATATGGTCTAAAAATGCATTTTTCCATGGATAACATGACATCATCGCGCCAAGTGTGTGCTCTTTCAATCAATTAGTGCGCATATATACAGCCCGGCCCCCGGCCAAAATTGTTTTAATTGTAATTTTGAAGAATTTATCTGAATGTGCATGAACTATTTCTGTTCAAAATTGTTAGAAATGTCACATGTTAAATTTTTAAATATTAACTGTCAGTTTACTGTACTGTGCCAACTGTACTACTATACGACTACTTATTTTCTATTGTTTCATTGAAAATAAAACAGCAAAGTCCATTTGGCTATCATCTGTTTTAATTATGAGACACAATTGTGTCAAAGTCATGATTTTTTTTTTTTTTTCATGCTTGAAATAAGAAATGATTACTTCAATTATAAATTATTATTTCAATTATGTTTTTTACAATTATTTTAGTATTGACAGTACCACGCCCGATGCGGGTTTATAGATTTCTAAATGTGCCCAAAAAATTGCCCGTTTTGTACACTAGTGACAAATTGAAGTGGTTCAATGCCCAGCAGTGCGCAGGTGTGTTTCTGTACACTGCAAAAAGTCAGTGTTCAAAAACAAGAAAAAAAATACAAAAATGAAGGGTATTTTACTTGAACTAAGCAAAATTATCTGCCAATAGAACAAGAAAATTTGGCTTGTCAAGACTTTCCAAAACAAGTAAAATTAGCTAACCTCAATGAACCCAAAAATACCTTAAAATAAGTACATTTTCACTAATAACAAGTGCACTTTTCTTGGTAGAAAATATGTTGAAAACTATTTTTAAATGAAGTAAATGCTAGTGCCATTATCTTGACATAATGATATGCGCCCGGCATTACATTTCTTGAAACCAGCAAACTTATACTAAAAACTAGTTTCTTAAATGGAAAGGCAACAAGGCAACCGCTTGTTACTCTCGGGGTCTCCTAGCCGCTCAGGCAAATCATATTGTCTAAAAATGCATTTTTCCATGGATAACATGACATCATCGCGCCAAGTGCATGCTTTTTCAGTCAATTAGTGCGCATATATACCGGCCTAAACATTTTTAATTGTCATTTTGAAGAATCTGAATGTGCATGAACTATTTCTGTTCAAAATTGTTAGAAATGTTAAATGTTTAAATATTAACTGTCAGTTTACTGTACTGTGCCAACTGTACTACTATATGAGTACCTATTTTCTATTGTTTCATTGAAAATAAAACAGCAAAGTCCATTTGGCTGTCATCCGTTTTAATTATGAGACACAATTGTGTCAAAGTCATGATTTTTTTTTCTTTCATGCTTGAAATAAGAAATTATTACTTCAAAAAAGTAGTTTTATACTTGTGAGTGTTGATGACACAGCTTTGCAACAGTTGATATTCTAGTTTCAAGCATGTTTTACTCAATATAGGTCATCAAATCTCAGCAACAAGCTGTAATATCTTACTGAGATCATTTAAAACCCTTAAAACAAGTAAAACACTCTAACATAAAATCTGCTTAGTGAGAAGAATTATCTTATCAGACAGAAAATAATCAAATATCACCCTTATTTGAGATATTTCATCTTACTTAGATTTCAGTTTTTGCAGTGCAGGCCTGGTTTAGGTTCATGTGCATGGAAACACTAGTCCGGTTATTATAAACATAACATCATTCTTTTATACAATTGTCTAGTAAATTCTTCTTTTTAGCCCAAAATGCCTTACAATTGTATGTGTGATGCCTTCATATCAACAAACACACACACAGAGTGAGATTCGCGGTCCTGCAACAGACGAGCAGGAAGGGGGTCAATTATGGTAGTAATGATCCTTCTATGAATAAACCAGAGGAAGTAGAGCTCCCATTAGGCCTTCCTCCTCGGGCTATTAATAAGCAGAGAACTAATGCTTCCTTCAAAATCAATATGCACTCAATACGCACGCACGCACTGTAGTGCAGGCTAAAAAAGACACGTGCTGGCATCTGATCTGAGAGTAGTGCCCACTAAGGGAGGCGACTCCAACTCATTGCATGTTTAATATTGCAGAGCTATTGTAATGACAGCACAGGCTTTGATCACCAACCAATCAAAACATCTTGAAGATGAATGACAACTGGGGAGGAAGCTGTAGTTTCGTTCACGCGGCGGACACGCTACACTGGAAGCGTACAGTAGATTTACACGATGCACCAATGCTGTTTAAGACTTACTGGGAACACGTCAAAACACAGTGGTGTGCATGAATTAATAAATCCATCCATCCATCCATCTTCTTCCGCTTATCCGAGGTCGGGTCGCGGGGGCAGCAGCCTAAGCAGGGAAGCCCAGACTTCCCTCTCCCCAGCCACTTCGTCCAGCTCTTCCTGTGGGACCCCGAGGCGTTCCCAGGCCAGCCGGGAGACATAGTCTTCCCAACGTGTCCTGGGTCTTCCCCGCGGCCTCCTACCGGTCGGAAGTGCCCTAAACACCTCCCTAGGGAGGCGTTCGGGTGGCATCCTGACCAGATGCCCGAACCACCTCATCTGGTTCCTCTCGATGTGGAGGAGCAGCGGCTTTACTTTGAGCTCCTCCCGGATGACAGTGCTTCTCACCCTATCTCTAAGGGAGAGCCCCGCCACCCGGCGGAGGAAACTCATTTCGGCCGCTTGTACCCGTGATCTTATCCTTTCGGTCATAACCCAAAGCTCATGACCATAGGTGAGGATGGGAACGTAGATCGACCGGTAAATTGAGAGCTTTGCCTTCCGGCTCAGCTCCTTCTTCACCACAATGGACCGATACAGCATCCGCATTACTGAAGACGCCGCACCGATCCACCTGTCGATCTCACGATTCACTCTTCCCTCACTCGTGAACAAGACTCCGAGGTACTTGAACTCCTCCACTTGGGGCAAGATCTCCTCCCCAACCCGGAGATGGCACTCCACCCTTTTCCGGGCGAGAACCATGGACTCGGACTTGGAGGTGCTGATTCTCATCCCAGTCGCTTCACACTCAGCTGCGTACCGATCCAGTGAGAGCTGAAGATCCTGGCCAGATGAAGCCATCAGGACCACATCATCTGCAAAAAGCAGAGACCTAATCCTGCAGCCACCAAACCGGATCCCCTCAACGCCTTGACTGCGCCTAGAAATTCTGTCCATAAAAGTTATGAACAGAATCGGTGACAAAGGGCAGCCTTGGCGGAGTCCAACCCTTACTGGAAACGTGTACGACTTACTACTGGCAATGCGGACCAAGCTCTGGCACTGATCATACAGGGAGCGGACTGCCACAATCAGACAGTCCGATACCCCATACTCTCTGAGCACTCCCCACAGGACTTCCCGAGGGACACGGTCGAATGCTTTCTCCAAGTCCACAAAACACATGTAGACTGGTTGGGCAAACTCCCATGCACCCTCAAGGACCCTGCCGAGAGTATAGAGCTGGTCCACAATTCCACGACCAGGATGAATTAATAAAAGTTAATTAAATTTTTTATTTTCAGCAGGGTCCTTGAGGGTGCATGGGAGTTGCCCAACCAGTCTACATGTGCTTTGTGGACTTGGAGAGGGCATTTGACCGTGTACCCCGGGAAGTCCTGTGGGGAGTGCTCAGAGAGTATGGGAGTATCGGACTGTCTGATTGTGGCGGTCCGCTCCCTGTATGATCAGTGTCAGAGCTTGGTCCGCATTGCCGGTAGTAAGTCGGACACGTTTCCAGTGAGGGTTGGACTCCGCCAAAGCTGCCCTTTGTCACCGATTCTGTTCATAACCTTTATGGACAGAATTTCTAGGCGCAGTCAAGGCGTTGAGGGGATCCGGTTTGGTGGCTGCAGGATTAGGTCTCTGCTTTTTAAACATGATGTGGTCCTGATGGCTTCATCTGGCCAGGATCTTCAGCTCTCACTGGATCGAAGCGACTGGGATGAGAACCAGCACCTCCAAGTCCGAGTCCATGGTTCTCGCCCGGAAAAGGGTAGAGTGCCATCTCCGGGTTGGGGAGAAGACCCAGCCCCAAATGGAGGAGTTCAAGTACCTGGGAGTCTTGTTCACGAGTGAGGGAAGAGTGGATCGTGAGATCGACAGGCGGATCGGTGCGGCGTCTTCAATAATGCGGACGCTGTATCGATCCGTTGTGGTGAAGAAGGAGCTGAGCCGGAAGGCAAAGCTCTCAATTTACCGGTCGATCTACGTTCCCATCCTCACCTATGGTCATGAGCTTTGGGTTATGACCGAAAGGATAAGATCACCGGTACAAGCGGCCGAAATGAGTTTCCTCCGCCGGGTGGCGGGGCTATCCCTTAGAGATAGGGTGAGAAGCTCTGCCATCCGGGGGAGCTCAAAGTAAAGCCACTGCTCCTCCACATCGAGAGGAGCCAGATGAGGTGGTTCGGGCATCTGGTCAGGATGCCACCCGAACGCCTCCCTAGGAAGGTGTTTAGGGCACGTCCAACCGGTAGGAGGCCACGGGGAAGACCCAGGACACGTTGGGAAGACTATGTCTCCCGACTGGCCTGGGAACGCCTCGGGATCCCCCGGGAAGAGCTGGACGAAGTGGCTGGAGAGAGGAAAGTCTGGGCCGACTTTCGGATAAGCGGAAGAAGATGAATGGATGGATGGATTTTCATAAATATACAAAAGTATTTATCATATTCTCTTCATGTCATTATCCAATCAGAATTCAGCGAGCTTGTTGCCAGCGCCGTGTCAGGTTCAAACACCGAACTATCTATTAAACGAGACAAGAAGCAAGGAATCAGGCAGACAGAGTTCAATTTTGCTCATGAGGAACGCATTGGGGCTGCACACTCAGTTACATTCTCCCACCACGCTCTGAGGGGCAGTCCCACGCGCTCCTCTATTTATTCGGGAGTTCCCTAGTTAACATCACTGAGGCTGCTTCTAGGGGGAGGGGACACATATTACGCAAGCAAATGTGATTACCGTATTTTTCCCACTATAGGTCGCAGTTTTTTCATAGTTTGGCCGGGGGTGCGACTTATACTCAGGAGCGACTTATGTGTGAAATTATTAACACATTGCGGTAAAATATGAAATAATATTATTTATCTCATTCACGTAAGAGACTAGACGTATAAGATTTCATGGGATTTAGCGATTAGGAGTGACAGATTGTTTGGTAAACGTATAGCATGTTCTATATGTTATAGTTATTTGAATGACTCTTACCATAATATGTTACGTTAACATACCAGTTGGTTATTTATGCCTCATATAACGTACACTTATTCAGCCTGTTGTTCACTATTCTTTATTTATTTTAAATTGCCTTTCAAATGTCTATTCTTGCTGTTGGCTTTTATCAAATAAATCCCCCCAAAAAATGCGACTTATACTCCAGTGCGACTTATATATGTTTTTACCTTCTTTATTATGCATTTTCGGCCGGTGCGACTTATACTCCGGAGCGACTTATACTCCGGAGCGACTTATACTCCGAAAAATACGGTATTCAGAATGCAAATGTGCTTGAGCTCGAGATTTCGCCCTGGCTCTGCTTTGTCTGCGTGTTGTCGTCTTATCTTCGTTGAGGTACTTCAAGTCCGTCCTTGGCTGTTTTAGCGGGCTGGAAGACAGAAACTGCTGCTGCGAGACAACGTGCAGTGGAAGATAACAAGTTGTGTGCCTTTGCACCAAGAGAAAAGTACAACTTGAGCACAATAGATAATAACTATAGTAACAGCCTTTTAGCATAAGAGTTGTGTGATAACTTATGTATAATTATTCTATCACGCTGTATGAATTCCGCCGGACAGTTGCGATAGCCGATCAGATCGCGAGTTGTTGACAGTAGCCCATCTAGGCGGCCTTACGTTGAACGTGACTGGGATTGGATACTCTACTTGTCGCTCATTGGCGTTGTTAGGCCTATTTTAGGGGGGCTTCAGCCCCCCTAAAATATTCTTAAGCCCCCCTAAATAATTTGGCGTTTTTTGGTTTTTTTTTTACAAATAAATGCCGACATATTCATTATAAAGTGGCCCAAATATGAGTTTAAATAAATAATCATATAACCTGTTATTATTCACTCAGTTTCCCCTCACTTCGTAGCGTAAGGTAGAGAGCCCCTTTAGTGCGTCGGTATCCAATCCATTCCACTTGTTCATATAGAAAATGCCCACATCACTCAAATTCCAGCCCGCATTTTCTCTGCGACCTTGCTTGCGGTCCTGCAGATGTACGAAGCACATTATCTTCCTTTACAATGAGTGAAGCTGCACAAAACCTTGTGTGTGCAATTGTAAATCATTTATTTTTTAAGTTTTGTGTTTCTTGTAGAATCTATATAAAGTAATATACATTAGCCTATTGTTAAAATAATGAAAAAAACATAATTAAATATATTTGTTTTATTGTATTGTTACATTAATAGCTGTTTTATTATTATAGGATGGCTTGTTAAACATTTAATAGGATTTTCAGAGGGAGGAAAAACCAAGACATTTAATATAACATGTAAAATGAAAAAATACATAAAAAGAAAAAGAAAATATATGGTTAAAAGCCATCGTCCCGGGGAGCATTTCATTTCGTCCCGTGCATTTAAAAAAAAAAAAAATAATAACAATGAATAATTTCTAAGTCTTTGTTAGCCGTTTGGGAAGTTTTGTGCTCGTGCGTAACATTCGCTCGCATCCTGTGCATCTCCTGGGGGCAAAGCCCCCCCCTGTCCTTAAAAGCTGCCCCTGTTGTCGCTCCCAAGTATCCAATCACAAGTTGTGATTTGCGGAAAGCAGAAAGTGGCACCGGAGCCATACCCGGCCAGCGGAGAAATCATCGGTACTCCCTTTTTTAACCAACAAAGAAGGAAAACAAAACGTTGATTAGGTGGCAGGTATATATTTGCGAGGCCATTTTCAAGAAGGATATTTAAAGAGAAACTAGATCTTGTGAGATGAGGTGGGCCGACCCCGAAAATTAGGCGGTGAAATGGTCTGGCCTCCACTTCCACTCGAATCAACCAACTACGAACGGTACCAGTGGCTAATACGGCATCAACTTGCCGTTACAAATTGTGAGTTCAAATATATTTGTACACATTCAATATGTTTTTTACAATTATTTTAGTATTGACAGTACCACGACCGATGCGGGTGTATTGATTTTTAAATGTGCCCAAAAAATTGCCCGTTTTGTACACTAGTGACAAATTGAAGTGATTCAATGCCCAGCAGTGCGCAGGTGTGTTTCTGTACACTGCAAAAAGTCAGTGTTCAAAAACAAGAAAACAAATACAAAAATGAGGGGTATTTTACTTGAACTAAGCAAAATTATATGTCAATAGAACAAGAAAATTTGGCTTGTCAAGACTTTCCAAAACAAGCAAAATTAGCTAACCTCAATGAACCCAAAAATACCTTAAAATAAGTATATTCTCACTAACAACAAGTGCACTTCTCTTGGTAGAAAATATGTTGAAAAATATTCTTAAAGGGGAACATTATCACCAGACCTATGTAAGCGTCAATATATACCTTGATGTTGCAGAAAAAAGACAATTTATTTTTTTAACCAATTTCCGAACTCTAAATGGGTGAATTTTGGCGAATTAAACGCCTTTCTATTATTCGCTCTCGGAGCGATGACGTCACAACGTGACGTCACATCGGGAAGCAATCCGCCATTTTCTCACTTTCGTCGGTGTGTTGTCGGAGGGTGTAACAACACGAACAGGGACGGATTCAAGTTGCACCAGTGGCCCAAAAATGCGAAAGTGGTAAGAAATTGAATGAAATTTGTTCAAAATACGAGGCTGTGGGGAAAGCCGACGAAATGGTCAGTCGTTTGTTCCGCACACTTTACCGACGAAAGCTATGCTACGACAGAGATGGCAAGAATGTGTGGATATCCTGCGACACTCAAAGCAGATGCTGACATCAACTCCAAAACTGGACGGATCAGCTTTCAGGAAAAGAGAGCGGATGAGGGTATGTCTACAGAATATATTAATCGATGAAAACTTTATTCATTACTCGCGGTTTTACGTAAATTATTATACATAAACTGTGTTTACCAATAATTTAGCTTAAAAAAAATAGAACATTTTCAATCATAGTACATTCGTGTAGTCTTGTGTAATGCAGTATTTTGTGTCTATTTAGGTATGGTTAACCTGAGTGCTGAAATCGTGGAAAAATATTTGTTCTTAGCGCGCCTGAAATGGGCTGTCTGCACTCTCAAAGTGCATGTTGTTGCCAAATGTATTTCATATGCTGTAAACCTAGTTCATAGTTGTTAGTTTCCTTTAATGCCAAACAAACACATACCAATCGTTGGTCAGAAGGCGATCGCCGAATTTGTCCTCGCTTTCTCCCGTGTCGCTGGCTGTCGTGTCGTTTTCGTCGGTTTCGCTTGCATACGGTTCAAACCGATATGGCTCAATAGCTTCAGTTTCTTCTTCAATTTCGTTTTCGCTACCTGCCTCCACACTACAACCATCCGTTTCAATACATGCGTAATCTGTTGAATCGCTTAAACCGCTGAAATCCTGGTCTGAATCCGAGCTAATGTCGCTAAAGGTTGCTGTTCTTTCCGCCATGTTTGTTTGTATTGGCTTCACTATGTGACGTCACAGGAAAATGGACGGATTTATTTAACGATGGTTAAAATCAGGCACTTTGAAGCTTTTTTTAGGGACACTGCGTGATCGGTAAAATTTTGAAAAAAACTTCGAAAAATAAAATAAGCCACTGGGAACTGATTTTTAATGGTTTTAACCCTACTGAAATTGTGATAATGTTCCCCTTTAAATGAAGTAAATGCTAGTGCCATTATCTTGACATAATGATATGACATTTCTTGAAACCAGCAAACTTATACTAAAAACTAGTTTCTTAATGGAAAGGCAACAAGGCAACCGCTTGTTACTCTCGGGGTCTCCTAGCCGCTCAGGCAAATCATATTGTCTAAAAATGCATTTTTCCATGGATAACATGACATCATCGCGCCAAGTGCGTGCTCTTTCAGTCAATTAGTGCGCATATATACAGCCCGGCCCCCGGCCAAAACATTTTTAATTGTCATTTTGAAGAATCTGAATGTGCATGAATTATTTCTGTTCAAAATTGTTTGAAATGTCAAATTTTAAATGTTGAAATATTAACTGTCAGTTTACTGTACTGTGCCAACTGTACTACTATATGAGTATGTATTTTCTATTGTTTCATTGAAAATAAAACCAAAGTCAATTTGGCTGTCATCTGTTTTAATTATGAGACACAATTGTGTCAAAGTCATGATTTTTTTTTTCATGCTTGAAATAAGATAGTATTACTTTAAAAAAGTAGTTTTATACTTGTGAGTGTTGATGACACAGCTTTGCAACACTTG
>NC_084548.2:6727500-6795000 GCF_033978685.3 Nerophis lumbriciformis
TCTATCTATCTATCTATCTATCTATCTATCTATCTATCTATCTATCTATCTATCTATCTATCTATCTATCTATCTATCTATCTATCTGTCTATCTGTCTATCTATCTATCTATCTATCTATCTATCTATCTATCTATCTATCCATCCATCTATCTATCTATCTATCTATCTATCTATCTATCAATCTATCTATCTATCTATCTATCTATCTATCTATCTATCTATCCAAACAGCAGCTTGGAATTTGAGACATGCTCTCCCTGAGAGAGCATGAGGAAGTTGAGGTGGGCGGGGGTAGGGGGTAGCGGGGCGGTTTATATTGTAGCGTCCCGGAAGAGTTAGTACTGCAAGGGATTCTGGGTATTTGTTCTGTTGTGTTTATGTTGTGTTACGGTGCGGATGTTCTCCCGAAATGTGTTTGTCATTCTTGTTTGGTGTGGGTTCACAGTGTGGCGCATATTTGCGACAGTGTTAAACTTGTTTACACGGCCACCCTCAGTGTGACCTGTATGGTAGTTCGTGATGAGAACAGCCGGTAGATATTATGTGACTCGGAAGGCACGCACGCAAAGGAAATGCCTTTAAGACACTCTGTACTTCTCCCTACGTCCGTGTACACAGCGGCGTTTTAAAAAGTCATACATTTTACTTTTAGAAACCGATACCGACAATTATGAAACCGATACCGATAATTTCCGATATTACATTTTAAAGCATTTATCGGCCGATAATATCGGCAGCCCGATATTATCGGACATCCCTAATGCAAATTGTACCAAAAATTGGTGCCGCCCTGTACTCTTTGTTTTTTGTGTCTACCTAGACCTTTACGGTTCAGTTTCTTTCGTCGCAGTCCATAGACCTTCAGAAGTGAGACGGCCCTTTCAGCGGAACCCTGGGACGTCCAGGGGTTAAGTCCTTTTTGTGTGAGACTTACACCTTGGACTTGCTTTAATACAATTAGATAGTCCTTAATCCTTTTGGGGTCAATACCGGTGCTCCTGAAATTCCAAGCCCTGTTTGGATTGGTACACGGAAAAATCAACAAATTATTATTGATGGTTATTTTCGCCCATAGTTGATAAAGAAGAATTTGCCAAATGCATATCCCACTATGAATAATATTAAATCATATAGTTATGCTGTTTTTATTTACACATTTTAATTTACACATTTTAATTAACAATTTAAATGAAATTGTCTTGGGGGTTTTTCCCCAGAAAATTCCATATACAAACGCCAACAAATGATCTGGTGTGAAATTGTTTTTGAGTGTGACAACAAAGAGGAGGAATCAAATATATCTTAACAGTGTAATGTATTTATATAAACTACCTTTGATGAAATGATGAGTGGGTTTATTATTGTGATTATATGTGATTTGTATCTTGTAATTCTATACTAAATAGTGTCAAGTATCCAGTGAGAATCAGATTATCGGAGGGATGGTGCATGACACACGACATGTTTCTTGGTTTTTATTTTAATTGTTGGATAGTATTAGTATTGTTTTGGTTTTTTAGAATTAACATTTTGTATGGAGATGTTTTTTGTTTGAATTGTGCAGATGAAAAGTGTTTATGGTTTGTTGTGTTTCAAAGATGGGAAAAATGACTAAGGCGCACTAAAAATCCTTTCAAAGTTCAATCAAAGTTTATTTATATAGCCCTTAATCACAAGTGTCTCAAAGGGCTGCACAAGCCACAACGACATTATTAATTAAATATCATGAACCATTTTTGTATTTTTTCCTTAATTTTAAAAATAAATTAACAGGAAAAAAGTTGTCTTTTCATTTTTAGTCGTTTTTTCTGTAATGTTTGTTTGTGTGTACGCTTGAGGAGCATCTTCGCTACACGTCTTAAAGTCGAGAGTGTTGTATTAGTACTTATACAGCTATAGCCGAATGAGACACACTTTGGTTTCTTTTTACACTTGTAAAACTGTGAAGAACGGTCAAAAGTGACTTGAAACATTGCCTTGTACAATAATAAAGTAATTATAATGGACACAGCTTGACCCTGGAACGTGCTATTTTATTACTGTAAAAATGCACAAATAATCACTTTAAAAACCCATAATTATGACAAGACTAAACTATTTGTAAAAATACATATAAAAACAAGCTTCAAAATAGATCAAATAAATAAAAAATAATAATAAAATATAAAAAATTAAATTTATACCCACAAACACTTTTTAAAATAATAATTAAATATTATAAACCATAATTGTATTTTTTTCTTCACTTTTAAAAAGAAATTAACGGAAAAAAAGTTGTCTTTTTATAGTCGTTTTTTCTTTCATGTTTGTTTGTGTAAAAATGCACACATAATCACTACAAATACCCATAATTATGACAAGATTAAACTCTTTGTAAAAAAATACATACAAAAACAAGCTTCAAAATAGATCAAATAAATACAAAAATACTAATAAAATAGAAAAACAATACTTTATAGCAACAAACACTAAGAAGAAATTAACGGGAAAAAAGTTGGCTTTTTATAGTTAGTCGTTTTTTCTTTCGTGTTTCTTTGTGTAAAAATGCACAAATAATCACCACAAATACCCATAATTATGACAAGATTAAACTATTTGTAAAAAATACATACAAAAACAAGCTTCAAAATAGATCAAATAAATACAAAAATACTAATAAAATAGAAAAAATACTTTATAGCAACAAACACTAAGAAGAAATTAACGGGAAAAAAGTTGGCTTTTTATAGTTAGTCGTTTTTTCTTTCGTGTTTGTTTGTGTAAAAATGCACAAATAATCACTACAAATACCCATAATTATGAAAAGATTAAACTATTTGTAAAACATACATACAAAAACAAGCTTCAAAATAAATCAAATAAATACAAAAATACTAATAAAATAGAAAAAAATACTTTATAGCAACATACACTAAGAAGAAATTAACGGGAAAAAAGTTGGCATACATAGTTAGTCGTTTTTTCTTTCGTATTTGTTCGTGTGAAAATGCACAAACAATCACTTTAAATACTCATAATTATGACAAGATTAAACTATTTGTAAAAATACATATAAAAACAAGCTTTAAAATATATCAAATAAATTAAAAAATACTAATAAAATAGAAACATTTTTACTTTATAGCTTTCATTTTCTCAAACTCTACAGTGCGCCTAATGTACGGAATAATTTTGGTTGTGCTTACCGACCTCAAAGCTATTTTATTTGGCACATGGTGAAATGATATGTGTGACCAGTAGATGGCAGTCACACATAAGAGATACATGTAGACTGCAATATGATGGCAGTCACACGTAAGAGATATGCGTGGACTGCAGTATGACTCAAGTAAACAACACCAACCTTTTTTAATGTTCCATTGAAAACACAGAACATTACACACAGCACTCAAAAATCTGTCAAAATGTTTTAGTATGACTTTGGTCAGCTATAAAGCTGCACCGCTTGATGGGTTGTACTGTACTTCACCATAAGTATTATTATGGTGTGTGTATAAGGTTAGACATATTATCTGGCGTTTTGTTTCGCAATATTAAGCAAAAGCAACTTTTCTTACCTTCTGTTACCTGCTTTTCTGTATTCAGGATCTGCATGAATCCAGAAAAATTGTGCGCGTCCGCCTTTGTAGTCGATAAGCTTCTTCTTTTTCTCTATTCTTCTTGTTATGTGACATTCATCCTTCGCTGTTGCCATTTCTAATATAAAGTAGTGTAAAGTTCTTACTTATATCTGTCAGTAAACTCTCAATGAAAGCGCTAAAACATACCGGTGTAGTGAGTTTACATTATTCACCCGAGGAACTTTAGTTATTAGAGAGTTCCGGTCGGACAGTTTTCCACGGGACACATTTCCGGCCTTGTTGTTGCACTTGTGAGCCACGGATGAGGAGAAGCTGCTCCGTTATTGATTGAAGTAAAGTCTGAATGTCTTTAAAACAGTTAGCTCCATCTTTTGACACTTCTTCCACGCCCGTCCTTGCACGCTACACCGCTACAACAAAGATGACGGGGAGAAGACGCTGCCGAATGTGAGCCACGTAAATAAGACCGCCCACAAAACGGCGCATCCTGAAGCGACTGTCAGAAAGCGGCTTGAAGATGATCTGTAAAACATCATCTATGCAACATTTTGACTAAAGAACCACCATTATACAAACCCCGTTTCCATATGAGTTGGGGAATTGTGTTAGATGTAAATATAAACGGAATACAATGATTTGCAAATCATTTTCAACCCATATTCAGTTGAATATGCTACAAAGACAACATATTTGATGTTCAAACTGATAAACATTTTTTTTTTGGCAAATAATCATTAACGTTAGAATTTGATGCCAGCAACAGATGTTTACCTTATCCCAATAAACATCTGCTCAGTATTTTAACATAATAGTGTTTGATTGTGAGGCATTAAAAGCCACAAAATGCAACGGGTCCATCAGACCCACAAACGCTGGCTGAGTAACAACAATATGAACGTCGCACGGAAAATTTCTCTGCCATTTTCTGCATCCCACAGGGATTCTTCTTTTGTGTTTCTGCACCTGCGGTTCCCACCCAAGTTGCAACATTGTTTGTCAACACTGTCTGCTCTCATTTTCTCGCACATTTTGACGCTCTGATGTTCTGTGTACCTACACTCTGTCCTCCTCCTGTCTAGGCCTGCTGTGTGTGTGTGTGGTTGTGTTACACAGAACATCAATTTCCACACTTCTATTAGCCCCGGGTTCAGTGGACCTGGACATATTATATGTAATATAAATGTGTAGGGGGTAGAGATGCGCGGTTTGCGGACACAACCACGGAGTCCGCGGATTATCCGCGGATCGGGCGGTTGAAATAAAAAAAAAAAAGATTTTATCCGCGGGTCGGGTCGGGCGGTTGAAATAAAAAAAAAAAGATTTTAAATAGATTCAGGCGGGTGGCAGTTAAACCAATTCGGAAATATATATACATAGTTAAATGTTGTTACCCACATACGAAAAACGAGCAGGCACCTGCTGCATATGCCACAATAGAAGAAGAAAAAAAAAAGAGATGGACACTTTTACGGAGCGGAGAAGGGACGCCTCGCCGAGGCCCCTTCCCCCAAGAGGGCCCCACCGGGAGCCGTACCTGAGGCGATCCGCGAGAAGGGCCCGACGCACGTCCAGGGTCACAACCGCGCCCACCGCACCGACACCCCGCCTCGTCCGCCTTCGCCGCGGCCGGCGTCACGCGCAGCAGGTAAGCAGCTTACCTGCCCGCCACCCCCGTGGCCGGGGGCTCGTAACAGGGGTCACTCCGCGCGCTCCGCCCGCGCAGCTTAGGTGCTCGCCACCCCTGTTGCCGGGGGCGCGTAACAGGGGTCACTCCGCGCGCAGTGCGCTCACGAAAGGGGTGGGGCTCACCCTGGTTGATATAGACAGCAGGACGGTGGCCATGGAAGTCGGAACCCGCTAAGGAGTGTGTAACAACCCACCTGCCGAATCAACTAGCCCTGAAAATGGATGGCGCTGGAGCGTCAGGCCCATACCCGGCCGTCGCCGGCAGCGAGAGCCGCGAGGGCTAGGCCGCGACGAGTAGGATGGCCGCCGCGGTGCGCGCTGAAGCCTCGGGCGTGAGCCCGGGTGGAGCCTCCGCGGGTGCGAGGGACATCGCACCTTCACGCGCTCGGAGGTGCGCTCAGCGCGGTTCCCATATGATTGCGCACTGGTGTGCGTCTGGGCCGTGACAGCGTGGCACGCATTGAATGTCTCTGCTGCATTGGATCAGTCTCCTTTCTTTAACAGGCAAAAGCTTTATAACCTCACTAATGCCTTGCATCGTCTATATTAGATATATAACAACGGGCGGGTGCGGTTCTGATTAAATGTTAGCTCGGGTGGATGGCGGATGGTTGACGACTTTCTGATGCGGTTGCGGATGAAATAATTGCCTATCTGCGCATCTCTAGTAGGGGGGGGTGTATGGTGTGTGGTCATTAAATATGTATTCTAATATATGTTCTTCACAGAAAATGAGCCAAAGTGAGTGAGTCTCAGCTTGAAAAATTAATTAATTGTATCATTTTTCTTTTAATAAAAAAATGAAAACGGGTCCCACAGGCCCGAACACCACACAAGAAAAGATAAGGTACTTTATTTACACATATTATTCCCACGCTTTCACGGGGGGGCCACACAAATTGACAGATCTGGCCCCCGGGCCTTGAGTTTGACGCCTGTGCTGTAAAGTCGTTGACCCTTTTTCGAATGATTAATAAACACGTGTATGACATATATGACGGCGTGTATTTCCAAACAATTGTGTGAACCGCAGTGCCCGCAGGGGCCAAACGTCGCCTGAGTGTGCATCACACTGCACTGCATTAATGTCAGAAAACATGAGGCTGAAATCCGTGTAAAGACCTCTGTCATCACTCCGGAGAATAAGGTGCGGCCGCATGAACGTACCCTTGCAAGCCATCTGTGACGGCCCCCCACCCCCAACCTGCACACACGCACACACACACACACACACACACACACGCACACACACGTATGTACACCCAGGAATGTAATGAGCTGAGAGCTATTAAAAATCAATTTTAATAGCATCTTCCCCCTCCACCTTCTTTATGTTGCAGTCACACAGCAAACTCCGGCCCCTAACGTGTTTATGTGGCTTGAAACGTTATTCAGGCGAGCCGTGTTGTTATATTACATTTTACAACGCTAATACGCCTTAATGCTGACACTTTTTTTTTTACAGCGTCGGACAGCACGGTGCAGTGTTGATGCATCACCGTTGGGAGTTGTGCTGACAAACGTCCCAAATTAAATATGATATTGTCAACTTTCTGATGTAATGCTCTTCACTAAAATCAAATCAGGTTTCTACCCTTTTTTTTTTTTTCCCATTTTGGTTTTAAGAAAGGTAAAAATATAGTTAATGTGCGTACAACATTTATATGATATGTTACTGTGTCGCCTGCATGGCTTTTAATGTCCCGCTACAGTATACCGTATTTTCCGGACCATAGGGCGCACTGGACTATAAGGCGCACTACCGATGAGCGGGTCTATTCAGGTTTATTTTCATACAAAAGGCGCACCGGATTATAGGGCGCATTGAAGGGATCATATAATTGTATTTTTTTTCTAAATGTAAAAGACTTCCTTGTGGTCAACATAACATACAAACCCCGTTTCCATATGAGTTGGGAAATTGTGTTAGATGTAAATATAAACGGAATACAATAATTTGCAAATCCTTTTCAACCCATATTCAATTGAATGCACTACAAAGACAAGATATTTGATGTTTTTTTTGCAAATAATAATTAACTTAGAACTTCATGGCTGCAACAAGTGCCAAAGTAATTGGGAACGGGCATGTTCACCACTGTGTTACATGGCCTTTCCTTTTAACAACACTCTGTAAACGTTTGGGAACTGAGGAGACACATTTTTGAAGCTTCTCAGGTGGAATTCTTTCCCATTCTTGCTTGATGTACAGCTTAAGTTGTTCAACAGTCCGGGGGTCTCCGTTGTGCTATTTTAGGCTTCATAATGCGCCACACATTTTCAATGGGAGACAGGTCTGGACTACAGGCAGGCCAGTCTAGTACCCGCACTCTTTTACTATGAAGCCACGTTGATGTAACACGTGGCTTGGCATTGTCTTGCTGAAATAAGCAGGGGCGTCCATAGTAACGTTGCTTGGATGGCTCCAAAACCTGTATGTACCTTTCAGCATTAATGGCGCCTTCACAGATATGTAAGTTACCCATGTCTTGGGCACTAATACACCCCCATACCATCACAGATGCTGGCTTTTCAACTTTGCGCCTATAACAATCCGGATGGTTCTTTTCCTCTTTGGTCCGGAGGACACGACGTCCACAGTTTCCAAAAACAATTTGAAATGTGGACTCGTCAGACCACAGAACACTTTTCCACTTTGAATCAGTCCATCTTAGATGAGCTCAGGCCCAGCGAAGCCGACGGCGTTTCTGGGTGTTGTTGATAAACGGTTTTTTGCCTTGCATAGGAAAGTTTTAACTTGCACTTACAGATGTCTCTAACAGTGGAAATACATCTATGATCAACATTTCAGACCTTTCCCTAACTTCTAAGTGGGAGAACTTGCAAAACTGCAGGGTGTGCAAATAATTGTGGACCTCACTGTGTATATATATATATATATATATATATATATATATATATATATGGTAAGCTATGAAGCCACACCGCTTGATGGATTGTACTGTGCTTCAACATAGGAGTATTATTATGGTGTGTGTATATGGTAATACATATTATCTGGCGTTTTGTTTCGTAATATTAGGCAAAAGCTACTTCTCTTACCTTCTGGTACCTGCTGATCTGTATTTAGGATCTGCATAAATCCTGAAAATTTGCAAGTGTCCGCCTTTGTAGTCCGCGGCAACGCCATAGTCGATAAGCTTCTTCCTTTTCTCTACCTTCTTGTTATGGGACATTCATCCTCCGCTGTTGCCATTTCTAATATAAAGTAGTGTAAAGTTCTTACTTTTATCTGTCAGTAAACTCGCCATGAACGCGCTAAAACATACCGGTGTAGTGAGTTGACATTATTCACTCAAGGAACTTTAGTTATCAGAGAGTTGTTTTTTTTTAATGACCATGAAGCAGATCAATAATTAGTGTGCTAAAAATCACAACAAGTAATTCCTGTGGGGATTAATCAAATCTGCTGCACACGGGTTGGGGGGATTTGGTACGCGGACTCAACACGAGAAATTGTTAAACCTGGCCAATATGTTATTGTTGTGTTCGCAGCGCGAGTAAACCCCGTGGTGAATTAATTAGCTTTGATACAGCAGCCAGGAATGGGATTGTTGTGTGTGTACAGTGCACATTGTGTCATGCCTAATTTATTAGTTGTAAACAATTGATCGCTACGCACAATCACGTGCAGAATTGAAACTGAGGCCTTCACCGGCAATCGATCCTGGCCAGTGGCGCACCTCAGTCTTCTATCCTTTTATTCACCCGTTTCCTTGGAAGAGAAAAGATGGCTGTCACCGTCTCCGGTGACTGCTTGTTAGACTTGGAAGCGGTCCTCTCATCCCCGCCTTCCCACAGCCCAGCGGAGAAACCAAGACAAATGAGCGCCGCGATCAAAAGGCTTTCGACGTTTGTCAACAGTCGCTCTCGTTTCATTAGGGCGTAAAATGGCCTTTCCGATATTTCTTGGCCCGTCAACTGTCAGTCTCGCGAGCACAGAACGCTTTGAGGTTTCATCTCCATCCATCCATCCATCTTCTTCCGCTTATCCGAGGTCGGGTTGCGGGGGCAGCAGCCTAAGCAGGGAAGCCCAGACTTCCCTCTCCCCAGCCACTTCGTCCAGCTCTTCCTGTGGGACCACGAGGCATTCCCAGGCCAGCCGGGAGACACAGTCTTCCCAACGTGTCCTGGGTCTTCCCCGCGACCTCCTACCGGTCGGACGTGCCCTAAACACCTCCCTAGGGAGGCGTTCGGGTGGCATCCTGACCAGATGCCCGAACCACCTCATCTGGCTCCTCTCCATGTGGAGGAGCAGCGGCTTTACTTTGAGCTCCTCCCGGATGGCAGAGCTTCTCACCCTATCTCTAATGCAGAGCCCCGCCACCCGGCGGAGGAAACTCATTTCGGCCGCTTGTACCCTTGATCTTGTCCTTTCGGTTATAACCCAAAGCTCATGACCATAGGTGAGGATGGGAACGTAGATCGACCGGTAAATTGAGAGCTTTGCCTTCCGGCTCAGCTCCTTCTTCACCACAACGGATCGATACAGCGTCTGCATTACTGAAGACGCCGCACCGATCCGCCTGTCGATCTCACGATCCACTCTTCCCTCACTCGTGAACAAGACTCCGAGGTACTTGAACTCCTCCACTTGGGGCAAGATCTCCTCCCCAACCCGGAGATGGCACTCCACCCTTTTCCGGGCGAGAACCATGGACTCGGACTTGGAGGTGCTGATTCTCATCCCAGTCGCTTCACACTCAGCTGCGAACCGATCCAGTGAGAGCTGAAGATCCTGGCCAGATGAAGTCATCAGGACCACACCATCTGCAAAAAGCAGAGACCTAATCCTGCAGCCACCAAACCAGATCCCCTCAACGCCTTGACTGCGCCTAGAAATTATGTCCATAAAAGTTATGAACAGAATGGGTGACAAAGGGCAGCCTTGGCGGAGTCCAACCCTCACTGGAAACGTGTCCGACTTACTACCGGCAATGCGGACCAAGCTCTGACACTGATCATACAGGGAGCGGACTGCCACAATCAGACAGTCCGATACCCCGTACTCTCTGAGCACTCCCCACAGGACTTCCCGAGGGACACGGTCGAATGCCTTCTCCAAGTCCACAAAGCACATGTAGACTGGTTGGGCAAACTCCCATGCACCCTCAAGGACCCTGCCGAGAGTATAGAGCTGGTCCACAGTTCCACGACCAGGACGAAAACCACATTGTTCCTCCTGAATCCGAGGTTCGACTATCCGGCGTAGCCTCCTCTCCAGTACACCTGAATAGACCTTACCGGGAAGGCTGAGGAGTGTGATCCCACGATAGTTAGAACACACCCACCGGTTCCCCTTCTTAAAGAGAGGAACCCCCACCCCGGTCTGCCAATCCAGTGGTACCGCCCCCCATGTCCACGTTTCATCTCAGGTTGATTTATTTGTCTCTTTTTAAAAGTAAAAAATGGATAAATAATTACACTGTACTCTTATATTCATGTTCGCATTTAAGATTCTATCAGAATCGGAATCGGACTCAGAAATACTTTATTAATCCCCGAGGGGAAATTAAGATTTTCAGCACAATCCCATTCAACATCAGACAAACATTACAGGGAGACAGAACAGGATCGCTGATGGGTCTGCCAAACTTCCGGCGCCCCCTTACAAAAAATGTGAGAAACAGGTAAACGCTGGGAATTAGAGTAAAGTTTTATTATCATTATTACAGTGAACAGGAAGCCGGAGTACCCGGAGGGAACCCACGCAGTCACGGGGAGGACATGCAAACTCCACACAGAAAGATCCCGAGCCCGGGATTGAACCCAAGACTACTCAGGACCTTCGTATTGTGAGGCAGATGCACTAACCCCTCTGCCACCGTGAAGGTTCAAAGAACAACAAAATTGCAGCAGATCCCCTAAGGCAGTGGTTCTCAAATGGGGGTACGCGTACCCCTGGGGCTATGCCAAGGGGTACGTGAGATTTTTTTTAAATATTCTAAAAATAGCAACAATTCAAAAATCCTTTCATAAATATATTTATTGAATAATACTTCAATAAAATATGAATGTAAGTTCATAAACTGAACATCAAATCAAGTAGGCTATTCCATTCATTACCATAAAACCAGTGTTTCCCCCATGCCATGATGGTTTGACCCTACCTAAAATGTCTGTCAAAAAGAACTGTGAAAAGAAATGCAACAATGCAATATTCAGTGTTGACAGCTAGCTTTTTTGTGGACATTTTCCATAAATATTGATGTTAAAGGTGTCTTTTTTTGTGAAGAAATGTTTAGAATTAAGTTCATGAATCCAGATGGATCTCTATTACAATCCCCAAAGAGGGCACTTTAAGTTGATGATTACTTCTATGTGTAGAAATCTTTATTTATAATTGAATCACTTGTTTATTTTTCAACAAGTTTTTAGTTATTTTTATATCTTTTTTTTCCAAATAGTTCAAGAAAGACCACTACAAATGAGCAATATTTTGTACTGTTATACAATTTAATAAATCAGAAATGTTTTCAACCCAAAATGCTTTGCTTTGATTAGGGGGTACTTGAATTAAAACAATGTTCACAGGGGGTACATCACTGAAAAAAGGTTGAGAACCACTGCCCTAAGGTGTATACACAATAATATAGTAATATAATAGTAAAAAAGATTTAAAAAAATAAATATATATCTTTATGTATATGTATATATCCACTCACACACATTTAACCATACATATGCATATATATACATATACACATACACATACATATATACACATACATACATATATCTTAGTATTGCACAAAAACAAGGTGTCTTTTGGACACGTCTTTCCAGCTGGCACCTGGCAACTAGTGCGCTAGTTGCCGGCTAGCGATTAGCGCTCTAGTTGCCATCTAGCGATTCCATATGAGTTGGGAAATTGTGTTAGATGTAGATATAAACGGAATACAATGATTTGCAAATCCTTTTCAACCCATATTCAGTTGAATGCACTACAAAGACAAGATATTTGATGTTCAAACTCATAAACTTTATTTTTTTTTTGCAAATAATAATTAACTTAGAATTTCATGGCTGCAACATGTGCCAAAGTAGTTGGGAAAGGGCATGTTCACCACTGTGTTACATGGCCTTTCCTTTTAACAACACACAGTAAACGTTTGGGAACTGAGGAGACACATTTTTGAAGCTTCTCAGGCGGAATTCTTTCCCATTCTTGCTTGATGTACAGCTTAAGTTGTTCAACAGTCCGGGGGTCTCCGTTGTGGTATTTTAGGCTTCATAATGTGCCACACATTTTCAATGGGAGACAGGTCTGGACTACAGGCAGGCCAGTCTAGTACCCGCACTCTTTTACTATGATGCCACGTTGATGTAACACGTGGCTTGGCATTGTCTTGCTGAAATAAGCAGGGGCGTCCATGGTAACGTTGCTTGGATGGCAACATATGTTGCTCCAAAACCTGTATGTACCTTTCAGCATTAATGGCGCCTTCACAGATGTGTAAGTTACCCATGTCTTGGGCACTAATACACCCCCATACCATCACACATGCTGGCTTTTACACTTTGCGCCTATAACAATCCGGATGGTTCTTTTCCTCTTTGGTCCGGAGGACACGACGTCCACAGTTTCCAAAAACAATTTGAAATGTGGACTCGTCAGACCACAGAACACTTTCCCACTTTGTATCAGTCCATCTTAGACGAGCTCAGGCCCAGCGAAGCCAACGGCGTTTCTGGGTGTTGTTGATAAACGGTTTTCGCCTTGCATAGGAGAGTTTTAACTTGCACTTACAGATGTAGCGACCAACTGTAGTTACTGACAGTGGGTTTCTGAAGTGTTCCTGAGCCCATGTGGTGATATCCTTTACACACTGATGTCGCTTGTTGATGCAGTACAGCCTGAGGGATCGAAGGTCACGGGCTTAGCTGCTTACGTGCAGTGATTTCTCCAGATTCTCTGAACCCTTTGATGATATTACGGACCGTAGATGGTGAAATCCCTAAATTCCTTGCAATAGCTGGTTGAGAAAGGTTTTTCTTAAACTGCTCAACAATTTGCTCACGCATTTGTTGCCAAAGTGGTGACCCTCGCCCCATCCTTGTTTGTGAATGACTGAGCATTTCATGGAATCTACTTTTATACCCAATCATGGCACCCACCTGTTCCCAATGTGCCTGTTCACCTGTGGGATGTTCCAAATAAGTGTTTGATGAGCATTCCTCAACTTTATCAGTATTTATTGCCACCTTTCCCAACTTCTTTGTCACGTGTTGCTGGCATCAAATTCTAAAGTTAATGATTATTTGCAAAAACATTTTTTTTTATCAGTTTGAACATCAAATATGTTGTCTTTGCAGCATATTCAACTGAATATGGGTTGAAAATGATTTGCAAATCGTTGTATTCCGTTTATATTTACATCTAACACAATTTCCCAACTCATATGGAAACGGGGTTTGTAGTTGCCAACTGAATTGAACAGTTGAAGCAAATATTCTTTACTCATCAGGTACTACTGGTTGCACACACCTGATTTAGGTGATGTTAGAATATTTACGAGCTCCAAAAAAAAAAAAAAAAAATCATTTAATTACAAATACATATCCTAACTTGCACTCAATAGTTCAACGTGTCCAAAAGGAGAATGATCTTACCTTTGATGTGTCTGTGACCACACCCTCCTGTAATATTCTAGCTGTCTTACTTAACTATTTTTTTTATTTTACTATGTTTGGCTTTTCAGAGCCAGTTGAATGACTTTTCTTTTGCCTGAGGAAAACTGTGCAGGCCTTGATCCGCGGTGTTGATATCCTTCTGGGCCACACCCTCCCGCGGTACTAAAATACACAACACCTGCGGTCAAATGCAAAGTCAAGTTTATGTAGCTTTGAATTGCCATAAACATGCAGATATTACTCAATTTGATAATAGTGCAGCTCTTGATGTGCTCTCCTTTAGACCAGACCTGGGCAAATTAAGGTCCGGGGGCCACATGCGGCCCGTTAAGCTTTTCAATTTGGCCCGCCGGACATTCCCAAATCATTTTTTTCCATCTTTAGGATGTAAAGTGTAGCTGCCATTATGATGTGAAGTGATGTTTTCTAATGACCGTAAGTCTTCAACTATACTAAGTATATCAATGGTTGGAATCTGCGCTTTTGCATGATATACTAGTTACTATGGTAATCTAATGAGTTACTATGGCAATCTAATGAGTTACTATGATAATCTAAAGAGTTACTATGGTCAATTTATGAGTTACTATGGTCATCTAATGAGTTACTATGGTAATCTAATGAGTTACTATGGTAATCTAATGAGTTACTATGGTAATATAAAGAGTTACTATGATAATCTAAAGAGTTACTATGGTCAATTTATGAGTTACTATGGTCATCTAATGAGTTACTATGGTAATCTAATGAGTTACTATGGTAATCTAATGAGTTACTATGGTAATATAAAGAGTTGCTATGGTCATCTAATGAGTTACTATGGTCATCTAATGAGTTACTATGGTAATCTACTGAGTTACTATGGTAATATAAAGAGTTACTATGATCATCTAATTAGTTACTATGGTAATCTAATGAGTTACTATCATAATCTAATGAGTTACTATGGTAATATAAAGAGTTACTATGGTCATCTAATGAGTTACTATGGTCATTTAATGAGTTACTATGGTCATCTAATGAGTTACTATGGTCATTTAATGAGTTACTATGGTAATCTAATGCGTTACTATGGTAATATAAAGAGTTACTATGATCATCTAATTAGTTACTATGGTCATCTAGTGAGTTACTATGGTAATATAAAGAGTTACTATGGTCATCTAATGAGTTACTATGGTAATCTAATGAGTTACTATGGTAATATAAAGAGTTACTATGATCATCTAATTAGTTACTATGGTCATCTAATGAGTTACTATGGTAATATAAAGAGTTACTATGGTAATCTAATGAGTTACTATGGTCATCTAATGAGTTACTATGGTAATCTAATGAGTTACTATGGTAATATAAAGAGTTACTATGATCATCTAATTAGTTACTATGGTCATCTAATGAGTTACTATGGTAATATAAAGAGTTACTATGGTCATCTAATGAGTTACTATGGTAATCTAATGAGTTACTATGATAATCTAAAGAGTTACTATGGTCAATTTATGAGTTACTATGGTCATCTAATGAGTTACTATGGTAATCTAATGAGTTACTATGGTAATATAAAGAGTTGCTATGGTCATCTAATGAGTTACTATGATCATCTAATTAGTTACTATGGTCATCTAATGAGTTACTTTGGTCATCTAATGAGTTACTATGATCATCTAATGAGTTACTATGGTCATTTTATGAGTTACTATGATAATCTAAAGAGTTACTATGGTCATCTAATGAGTTACTATGGTAATCTAATGAATTACTATGATCATCTAATGAGTGGTCATCTAATGAGTTACTATGGTAATCTAATGAGTTACTATGGTAATCTAATGAGTTATTATGGTAATATAAAGAGTTTCTATGGTCATCCAATGAGTTACTATGGTCATCTAATGAGTTACTATGGTAATATAAAGAGTTACTATGCTAATCTAATGAGTTACTATGGTCATCTAATGAGTTACTATGATCATCTATGGTCATACTATGGTCATCTAATGAGTTACTATGGTAATCTAATGAGTTACTATGGTAATCTAATGAGTTATTATGGTAATATAAAGAGTTGCTATGGTCATCTAATGAGTTACTATGGTCATCTAATGAGTTACTATGGTAATATAAAGAGTTACTATTGTCATCTAATGAGTTACTATGGTCATCTAATGAGTTACTATGATCATCTAATTAGTTACTATGGTCATCTAATGAGTTACTATGGTAATCTAATGAGTTACTATGGTAATATAAAGAGTTACTATTGTCATCTAATGAGTTACTATGGTCATTTAATGAGTTACTATGGTAATCTAATGAGTTACTATGGTAATATAAAGAGTTACTATGGTCATCTAATGAGTTACTATGGTCATCTAATTAGTTACTATGGTAATATAAAGAGTTGCTATTGTCATCTAATGAGTTACTATGGTCATTTAATGAGTTACTATGGTAATCTAATGAGTTACTATGGTAATATAAAGAGTTACTATGGTCATCTAATGAGTTACTATGGTCATCTAATGAGTTACTATGGTAATATAAAGAGTTACTATGGTAATCTAATGAGTTACTATGGTCATCTAATGAGTTACTATGATCATCTAATTAGTTACTATGGTCATCTAATTAGTTACTATGGTAATCTAATGAGTTAATATGGTAATCTAATGAGTTACTATGGTAATATAAAGAGTTGCTATGGTTATCTAATGATTTACTATGGTCATTTAATGAGTTACTATGGTAATATAAAGAGTTACTATGGTAATCTAATGAGTTACTATGGTCATCTAATGAGTTACTATGGTCATCTAATGAGTTACTATGGTAATACAAAGAGTTACTATGCTAATCTAATGAGCTACTTTGGTCATCTAATGAGTTACTATGATCATCTAATTAGTTACTATGGTCATCTAATGAGTTACTATGGTAATCTAATGAGTTACTATGGTAATAAAAAGAGTTACTATGGTAATCTAATGAGTTACTATGGTCATCTAATGAGTTACTATGATCATCTAATGAGTTACTATGGTCATTTAATGAGTTACTATGATAATCTAAAGAGTTACTATGGTCAATTTATGAGTTACTATGGTCATCTAATGAGTTACTATGGTAATCTAATGAATTACTATGATCATCTAATGAGTGGTCATCTAATGAGTTACTATGGTAATCTAATGAGTTACTATGGTAATTTAATGAGTTATTTTGGTAATATAAAGAGTTGCTATGGTCATCCAATGAGTTACTATGGTCATCTAATGAGTTACTATGGTAATATAAAGAGTTACTATGGTAATCTAATGAGTTACTATGGTCATCTAATGAGTTACTATGGTAATATAAAGAGTTACTATGGTAATCTAATGAGTTACTACGGTAATATAAAGAGTTACTATGGTAATCTAATGAGTTACTATGGTAATATAAAGAGTTACTATGGTAATCTAATGAGTTACTATGGTAATATAAAGAGTTGCTATGGTCATCTATTGAGTTACTATGGTCATCTAATGAGTTACTATGGTAATATAAAGAGTTACTATGGTAATCTAATGAGTTACTATGGTCATCTAATGAGTTACTATGATCATCTAATTAGTTACTATGGTCATCTAATGAGTTACTATGGTAATCTAATGAGTTACTATGGTAATATAAATAGTTACTATGGTCATCTAATGAGTTACTATGGTAATCTAATGAGTTACTATGGTAATATAAAGAGTTACTATGGCCATCTAATGAGTTACTATGGTCATCTAGTGAGTTACTATGATCATATAATTAGTTACTATGGTCATCTAATGAGTTACTATGGTAATATAAAGAGTTACTATGGTCATCTAATGAGTTACTATGGTCATCTAATGAGTTACTATGGTCATCTAATGAGTTACTATGGTAATATAAAGAGTTACTATGGTCATCTAATGAGTTACTATGGTCATCTAATGAGTTACTATGATCATCTAATTAGTTACTATGGTCATCTAATGAGTTACTATGGTAATCTAATGAGTTACTATGGTAATATAAAGAGTTACTATGGTCATCTAATGAGTTACTATGGTCATTTAATGAGTTAATATGGTAATCTAATGAGTTACTATGGTAATCTAATGAGTTACTATGGTAATATAAAGAGTTACTATGGCCATCTAGTGAGTTACTATGATCATATAATGAGTTACTATGGTCATCTAATGAGTTACTATGGTAATATAAAGAGTTACTATGGTCATCTAATGAGTTACTATGGTCATCTAATGAGTTACTATGGTCATCTAATTAGTTACTATGGTAATCCACGTCATAGCAGCTCAGACGAGGAACCAAGCAGTGTGGGTGGGGAGCGTTTCCACCGGCCAGCCTGCAATGCGGGTGTCAGGGACAGACGCGGAAGGAGATTTTTACGACAAAGTCCTAAAGCTTAGTGACATATCAGATTGTAGTTGGGTTTATTTTAACCCTTCTCGTTCATATTTCGCTGTGTTTGTTGCATTTTTGTTAGTTATAAAATATGTGGATGGAAAGGGGGTGTGACGTTCATATGTTGTCAATATTCAGTGTTTTATCCTTCATAGTTAATATTGTAAATCCCACATTCTTTATTTTCATGTACATTCTGGGCGTCTCATTCTGTAAAATGATTTAAAATTCCATTCCGTTTTTTCAAGGCGGTCTGTTTTTAGCATTCAATCAGACATTATTGTGAGGTTTTGTATTAGTGTTCCTAGAAATAGATATACCGGCCCCCAGACACATTTATTTCTCTAAATTTGGCCCCTCGAGTCAAAATAATTGCCCAGGCCTGCTTTAGACAATGTTCACAGCATTCCACTTTTTCCACATTTTGTTATGTTACAGCACATGTATCAAACTCAAGGCCATATCTGGAAGGCTGTAACCATACTTGCCAACCCTCCCGGATTTTCCGGGAGACTCCCGAAATTCAGCGCCTCTCCCGAAAACCTCCCGGGACAAATTTTCTCCCGAAAAGCTCCCGAAATTCATGCGGACATGAGTGACGTGTCGACAGCCTGTTTTCACGTCCGTAAAGCAGTTCGTCTGCCGTAAACAGCAAATGTTGTGACACTCTTAAACAGGACAATACTGCCATCTACTGGACATGCAAATGTGACAATAACATCTAGGACTTTTAGAGAGTGCAGTGCACAACTGCGCACACAACAAGGAGACGAAGCAGAATGCATCATCAGAGAGGGTGTTCAGCATGGTTAGAAAAATAGTGACAGAGAATAGAAAAAGGATGGACAATTCAACCCTTAACTCAACAATGAGTAGATGAGTGTTATGTGTGTGTATATGTGCAAATAAATGAACACTGAAATTAAAGTATTTCTCTTATTTAAATATATATATATATATATATATATATATATATATATATATATATATATATACATATATGAAATACTTGACTTGGTGAATTCTAGCTATATATATATATATATATATATATATATATATAGCTAGAATTCACTGAAAGTCAAGTATTTCTTTTTTCTCAACAATGAGTAGATGAGTGTTATGTGTGTGTATATGTGCAAATAAATGAACACTGAAATTCAAGTATTTCTCTTATTTTTATATATATATATATATATATAAAACCATGGTATGTGAATGCTCCCATTAAAATCTCCTGATGATTGAGGGTACCCCCCCTCATGAAACAGGCCTGTAGAGATGAAATAGTCTTGTGATTTTTTTCCCACACATACATATATATATATATATATATATATATATATGAAATACTTGACTTGGTGAATTCTAGCTGTAAATATACTCCTCCCCTCTTAACCACGCCCCCCCGGGACCACCCCCCCACCATCTCCCGAAATCGGAGGTCTCAAGGTTGGCAAGTTTGGCTGTAACATAACACAAATGTGGAAAAAGTGAACACACTGCAATCTCTTGCTTCCAGATGATGTCATGAAGTTGATAAATATACAACGCATTTATTATATTTTGTCCTCTGCAATGGACGTTTGTGTCGATATAAGCAGCGTCAAGTCCCTCCAATCTTGGCGTCCGACATTAGCATCCAAGTCGTATTGACGACGCGTTCATATTTAATTCAAAAGGACAGGGGAGTGTCTCATGTGACCACCGCAGTCTGTAGGGAACACACACACACACACACACACACACACACACACACACACACACACACACTGCATCTATACATACGTCTCTTGATGTACCGCAGCAGGCAATATGCATGCTCTTCAGCTCGCACGTGTGCAACGGATGGCGAGCATTGACGTGTGCGGCGAGGCTCGACGTGATGTTACAATCAATACCTCCAATCCTACACAGTCAAGGTTACGCGGGAAGGAGCGGCGTGGCGTGCGGGCGCCGTATGGAATGAGGGAGGCATCCTTCACGTTGCCACGCCGTTATCGTCCCTCATCTCATGACATTGATTATCATTCATAATTGAAGAATGAAAATCCATTCGGCGTGTAAGTGGGATGGTTAATCATCTGACGAGCGCTCCTCAGATGGTTACAAGCGCCGGCTTGTCTGTGTTAATGCCGTTAAATAAGCTCGTTGAGAAACCGCGTTCGTGGGCAGTTTTTACACGTGTTTACGCTAAAAACCCTTTCATTGCACTTTCAGAATGACTAGGCTAAAACTCAAAACGTATATTCCACTGGCACCTTGTTTTTTTGTGAGTAACCCGATCCAAAAGGTCAAAAACCATAGCATGTTTTCCGTAATATGCAAATCCGGTAAATCACACATCTAAACAAAAACCCAAAACAACATAAAAAGGGGGTGATGGATCAACTTTGTATTTAACGACAAAGCCAAAACAACAACTAGTTGAACTGTCCTCATTTTCAGCCGCCCTGCCGACAAACACACACACTGTCACTAAAACGTATATTCCACTGGCACCTTGTTTTTTTGTGAGTAACCTTATCCAAAAGGCCAAAAACCACAGCATGTTTTCCATAATTTGAAAATCCGGTAAATCACACATCTAAAAAAAAAAAAAAAAACATAAAAAGGGGGTGATGGATCAACTTTCTATTTAATGACAAAGCCAAAACAACAACTAGTTGAACTGTCCTCATTTGCAGCCGCCCTGCCGACAAACACACACACTGTCACTAAAACGTATATTCCATTCCACTGGCACCTTGTTTTTTTGTGAGTAACCTGATCCAAAAGGTCAAAAACCACAGCATGTTTCCCGTAATATGCAAATCCAGTAAATCACACATCTAAAAAAAAAACCAAAACAACATAAAAAGGGGGTGATGGATCAACTTTCTATTTAACGACAAAGCCAAAACAACAACTAGTTGAACTGTCCTCATTTTCAGCCGCCCTGCCGACAAACACACACACTGTCACTAAAACGTATATTCCACTGGCACCTTGTTTTTTTGTGAGTAACCTGATCCAAAAGGTCAAAAACCACAGCATGTTTTCCGTAATATGCAAATCCGGTAAATCACACATCTAAAAAAAAAAAAAAAAAAACAACATAAAAAGAGGGTGATGGATCAACTTTCTATTTAATGACAAAGCCAAAACAACAACCAGTTGAACTGTCCTCATTTGCAGCCGCCCTGCCGACAAACACACACACTGTCACTAGCCCTGTGGTGCACTCACAGTTTAAAATCACAAAACTCCCTAACTTTAAATTACAATGACTAGAAATAAAATAAATAATCAAATCATTCACCTTGTCGGTTAAACTTCTAAAGGGACGGGGATGGTGGATACTTGCTGAAGGTTTCAATTTCAATTTCCTTTATTTAACCAGGTAAAGACTCATTGAGATTAAAATCTCTTTTTCCAGAGCGACCTGAGAGGGAGGCACAAACAAAGTTACAATAATAATTACAACAAGACAATTTATGTTTAAGTTATCACACAACTCTTATGCTTAAAGGCCGTTGCTATAGTTATTATCAATTGTGCTGAAGTTGTACTTTTCCATCCGTGCAAAGACACAACTTGTGGTCTTGCTTTGCGAGTATTCTCTTGTCAGCAGTTTGGTTCCAGACCCTGCCTGCTGACAGCCAAGGACGGACATCGAGTACCTCGGCGCGGACAGGACAGAGACAGGGCGAAATCACTAGTGTCAGCACATTTCCATTCTGAATAATCATGTATTGTGCCTACTGGGGGATGCTTGCAGCTTCGGTGATGTTAACTAGGGACCTTCCGAATAAATAGAGGAGCACGTGGGACTGTACCTTAGAGCGTAGGGGGAAACTGTAACTGAGTGTACAGCCCAATACGTCTCTCCTCATGAGTAAAATTCAACTCTGTCTGTGCTTGATTCCTTCTTCTTGTCTTGTGTAATAATAGATAGTCCGGTGTTTGAACCTGACACAATACAACAGAACAACAGCAGTCATACCACAACAGGTCAAAAATGATTTAAAACGATTAAATATAAACTCAATTTAAAAGCAAGTACATTTCCCAAGAGAACTGTTTCCTCTGTCTTTTAAAATGGACTTAAACTCCCCCAAAGTGATCAATTCTGGTAGTTTCAAACCAGGGGCCTCACCTCATGGAAAGAAAAAAAATATAAAAAGAAAAAATAATAATTAAATTGTTATATGTATCCAGTGATTATACTATAAAGTTATTTTCCATTTAACTTCACCAGTTTTAGATTATTTTTATTGTGTGTAACGTACTTCTTGTGCTGAGCAATCAAATCAAGTAAAGTTTTATAGCAGTTATATTCGTATTTCCTCCTTTTGGAGTGATTTTCGGTTTTTCCTTTTTTGGAACCTTTTTTCGCTGTCTGTTTTTTTGTGACTCATAGTAATTGAATATACTCTGCTCTGGAGGTTAAAGAGTTTTCAAAATAAAAGCTTTATTTAGAATCCCATCTCTGCATCTGAGTCCCTTCCTTCATCCAAGCCTGACAAATTCCTTGCAATAGCTGGTTGAGAAATGTTGTTCTTAAACTGTTTAAAGAATTTGCTCACGCATTTGTTGACAAAGTGGTGACCCTCGCTCCGTCCTTGTTTGTGAATGACTGAGGATTTCATGGAAGCTGCTTTTATACCCAATCATGGCACCCAACTGTTCCCAATTAGCCTGTTTACCTGAGGGATGTTTATGGCGTCACATTAGTGCCAAAAATCCGAGCGCATAAAAACTGTTATCGCGCGCTGATTCTCCACTTCGAGCGCGCGCGAGACACCCTTTTGCGCCCGCGCGACGCCTTTCTGCGCGCTCTCTGTGTACTCCTGGCATCTCTCCTCGTGCTGTCATGTTTCCTTTTGGCACTTTGGGGGCGGGTATGCTTAGACGGCCCCTTCTTTCTGATTGGCTGTGAGCATTTTTCATATGACCAATAATTCTCCAGCGTAACAACGTTGTAGCCATCTTACCTCGGACATCTAGCCTCAATCATTACATTGATGTCAATGGTTCATGTACTAATTAAATTACCATAACTTGCTCGATTTTCGACCAATTTACAAACGGTTTGCCTTGTTACAAATCTTATTACATGTAGATATGACATAGGATGCAGTTGAAATGACCTCTTTCGCTTTTAAAAAAAAATGACTTAATTGTGCAACATAGTTGTGTAGGGTCAGTGTTAGTCAGTTCTCTGATTATTTTAAACTGTTTCAGAATACGTTATTAAAAGCTATTTTTAACATTTTAAAAACAAAATTCAAAGATTATGTCATTGATTTTATGGCTGAATCAAAATAAATTCCATAAATTAGAAAACAAATGTTCAAGAAGAAGTGAAAATATAAAATAATGTTATTGCTGGTGGACCAGTTCTGGCTGAAAGATGTGATTATGGTGTTTGTTGTCTTATTATTTATTTGGCTCACATTTTGTATTACCCTGTATTGTGTTTATGTGGTTTGAAATAACCTTCATCAGCGCGCGACATTTTTTTATCCACTTCTTCCTCCGTAAATCTTGATACATATTGACGATGACCCGCCCTGCTATACTTCTGATTGGCTCTGAGCATTTTTCAGCATTTTTCGACTGACCAATCAGAAAGGAGTGGCCGTCTAAGCATACCCGCCCCCAAAGTGCCAAAAAGAAACATGACAGCGCGAGGAGAGATGCCAGGAGTACACAGAGAGTGTGCAGAAAGGTGTCGCGCGCGCGCAGAAAGGCGTCGCGCGCGCGTGGTGCCTTTTGCGCAAAAGGGTGTCTCGCGCGTGCACAAAGTGGAGAATCAGCGCGCGATAACAGTTTTTATGCGCTCGGATTTTTGGCACTAATGTGACGCCATAGATGTTCCAAATAAGTGTTTGATGAGCATTCCTCAACTTTATCAGTCTTTTTTGCCACTTGTGCCAGCTTTTTTGAAAATATGTTGCAGGCATCACATTCTAAATGAGGTAATATTTGCAAAAAATAACAACGTTTTCCAGTTGGAACATTAAATATCTTGTCTTTGCAGTCTGTTCAATTGAATATAAGTTGAAAAGGATTTGCAAATCATTGTATTCTGTTTTTATTTACCGTTTACACAACGTGCCAACTTCACTGGTTTTGGGTTTTGTACAAAGAGGGGTTGGTAAATCGACCGCACACAAGGCAACAAGACACATTACCACTATTATGTGTGTGGCGGCACACCAAGTGTTACACAAGCAGGCTGCGTGATCAGTGGATCATGATGATGACGGAGATAGCCGTGTGTGTGTGTGTGTGTGTGTGTGTGTGTGTGTGAGAGAGAGAGAGAGAGAGAGAGTTATGCACTAAGAACACGACTCTTGACGTCAGAGAGCGTGTCGCCGATGCTTCTCTCCCCGCAGCGTCCTTCCCTCCCTTTCTTTCCCTCCGTCAGCGAGTCGTGATGGCGGGCACAGAGAGCGTGAATCATCCGCAAAGACGCCCGAGCTCGGATGACGTGGAGGAGGCAGGAGATGGAGATGTGGAGATTTGAGCTGGCAGCAGTGACCTACTCTTCCTCTCCTGGCCGCCGCCATCATCCGCATAGCGTGCTCGTCATCATTCAGATCTCATTTCTTCTCCAGCGTGGAAAAGATTTACAGGAGAGGAGGAAACGGCGTAGGACTGTGCCCCGTTGCCACGGCGACAGTTGGCTGATAATGCCCCCCCCCTAATATCGGATTCATGACAGCTTCTAACGGCACCATTAATAAATCATTGCAGAAGTGGGGGCCGCAGCCAAATCAGCAGGGGGGGGTCAGCGAGTTCACTGTCAAGACCCCGCCCAGCCTCACCTCGCCTCGCTGGCGCACACCGCAAAGCACTTGTCAGTTATTTACGGTGGAGTGGCAGGAGGAGGCAGCCAGAGGAATCCGGGTGGGGAATGAGCGCTGCAGGGACTACAAGGCCCCGCTAACCCACTTCCACGCACCCGAAGCTGTCACATGAACGCTTATGTAACGCCGGAGATAAAACAGCAGATTAGACGCCGGCGCCGCTTTCGAGTCTCCGGGTTGAGGTTCGATTTCTGTTGGTTTGATAACTTTCTCCAATACGCGAGGAGATGTGGCGCATTGCATCACGAAGGCCGCGATTGCGTGGCGATTGGCCAGCACCGGCTGCAGAAAGATCCACACACTATGCACACTGCACACTGTTTGACACTCGCCAAGATTGGAAATGTCATTCTGGAAATAATACAAATACCGTCATTTTCGGACTATAAGTCGCAGTTTTTTTTTCATAGTTTGGCCGGGGGTGCCACTTATACTCAGGAGCAGAGGTGGGTAGAGTAGCCAGAAATTGTACTCAAGTAAGAGTACTGTTACTTTAGAGATTTATTACTCAAGTAAAAGTAAGGAGTAGTCACCCAAATATTTACTTGAGTAAAAGTAAAAAGTATGTTGGGAAAAAACTACTCAAGTACTGAGTAACTGATGGGTAACATACACACTGTTGCGTTTTGGACCAGTTGTTCCTCCCAGGGAATTCAAGTCACAATTCGCTCCCAAGTTCTTTCCGACACTTTAAAGCTGAGTTGAAAAACCACCAGAGACAGAATAGGTATTTTGTTGTATATATTCTCAAAGCTTCGACAATATACATTTTAGATTGAGACCAGTCTAACCATAGAACATTCTCTTGCGCCTCCACAAAATGGTCTGTCTTCCCAACGCCAAAGACCTCTCTTTCCTTCCCCCTCACTAGCCATAACAAAAGCACAATGTCTCCCTAGCCATAATACATTCCAAAGAACTCAAGGTTATCACACATAGTATGCTTGCTGACAGAGCATCAAGAGAATAAATGGAAAAGACGAGCTGTTTTCAAATATGACTAATAAATGAAAGTAGTACAACTTAAATTCGGATATATGTAAATATCTGCCTCCGACAACACACACATATATACATATTTATATATATATACTCACACACATATATATATACACATATATATATACATACATTGATATATACAGTATATAATTTATATTTATTTATTTTGCCGTTTTTGTTTACATGTTAAAGGTGTTTTAATGAATATACATGCATGTTTAACACATATAGATTCCTTTCTTTCATGTAGACAAGCATATACATTGGTGTATTACCTGATTCTGATGACTTGCATTGATTGGAATCAGACAGTAGTGCTGATAACGTCCACGTTTTCAAATGGAGGAGAAAAAAAGTTCCTCCTTTCTGTCTAATACCACATGAAAGTGGTTGGTTTTTGGCTTCTTATTTGTCCAGCTTCCATATTCGTTTTTATACACTTTACAAGAAATACATTGGCGGCAAACTCCGTAGCTTGCTAGCTTGCTAGCTTGTTTGCACTGGCTTTCGGAGACTCTTATTTTGAAAGCGCAGGCGCGATGGAGCGGCACTTTTATTGTGAAGACAGGAACTGTGCAGTCAGTCTTTAGGCTTTTGACGGGATGTACGGTTGAAATAAAAAAGGGTCTTTTTTCCTTCACACTTTTGATTGATTGATTGGAACTTTTATTAGTAGATTGCACAGTACAGTACATATTCCGTACAATTGACCACTAAATGATAACACCCGAATACGTTTTTCAACTTGTTTAAGTCAGGTCATGTGACCCCTGGCTCTGTTTGATTGGTCCAACGTCACCAGTGACTGCATCTGATTGGTGGAACGGAGTGAACGTCACCAGTGACTGTATTTGTTGAAACGCAGGCACTATGAAGGTCTGTCTGACAGACCAAAACAAACAAAGCGTGCATTAACAGACCGATAAAAATGAGTAGCGAGTAGCGAGCTGAATGTAGATAAAAGTAGCGGAGTAAAGGTAGTGTTTCTTCTCTATAAATATACTCAAGTAAAAGTAAAAGTATGTTGCATTAAAACTACTCTTAGAAGTACAATTTATCCCAAAAGTTACTCAAGTAGATGTAATGGAGTAAATGTAGCGCGTTACTACCCACATCTGCTCAGGAGCGACTTATGTGTGAAATTATTAACACATTAGCATACAATATCAAATAATATTATTTATCTCATTCACGTAAGAGACAAGACCAGGGGTCGGCAACCTTTACCAGTCAAAGAGCCATTTTGACCAGTTTCACAAAATGAAGAAAACAATGGGAGCCACAAAACTCTTGAAATTTAAAATAGAAATAACACTGCATACAAAGTTTTTTTTGGCTTTGTGCTATGTATAAACCAGGGGTCTCAGACACGCGGCCCGCACCTTAATATGAAAATGTAATGTTAATACGGCCCGCGAGTTTTATATGAATGGCGCTTGACAGCCCTCCCGATTTTTCCGGGAGACTCCCGAATTTCAGGGCAACTATTCTATGGAATGTCTGCTGATTTTCACCCAAATAACAATAATAAGGGCGTACCGTGATGGCACAGCAATTAGTGCCCTCTACAACCTGTACAAACAGCGCGGGGGTGTATAATGTAGCCCGGAAGAGTTAGGGATGCATGGGATTCTGGGTATTTGTTCTGTTGTGTTTATTTTGTGTTACGGTGCGGATGTTCTCCCGAAATGTGTTTGTCATTCTTGTTTGGTGTGGGTTCACAGTGTGGCGCATATTTGTAACAGTGTTAAAGTTGTTTGTACGGCCACCCTCAGTGTGACCTGTATGGCTGTTGACCAAGTATGCCTTGCTGTCACTTACGGGTGCAAGCAGAAGCTGCATGCAACATGTGGCTGGGCTGGCACGCTGTTTGTACAGGTTGTAGAGGGCGCTAAATGCTGTGCCATCACGGCACGCCCTTATTATTGTTGTTTGGGTGAAAATCGGAGAATATTTGCCCCGGGAGATTTCTGGGAGAGGCACTGAAACCCGGAAGTCTCCCAGGAAAATCGGGAGGGTCGGCAAGTATGCAGCTGAGCCGCATCAGAGTGGTCAAAGAGCCACATGCGGCTCCGGAGCCGCGGGTTGCAGACCCCTGGACTAGACGTATAAGATTTCATGGGATTTAGCGATTAGGAGTGACAGATTGTTTGGTAAACGTATAGCATAGGGATGTCTGATAATGGCTTTTTGCCGATATCCGATATTCCGATATTGTCCAACTCTTTAATTACCGACACCGATATCAACCGATACTGATATATACAGTCGTGGAATTAACACATTATTATGCCTAATTTGGACAACCAGGTATGGTGAAGATAAGGTCCTTTAAAAAAAAATTATAATAATAAAATAAGATAAATAAATTAAAAACATTTTCTTGAATAAAAAATAAAGTAAAACAATATAAAAACAGTTACATAGAAACTAGTAATTAATGAAAATGAGTAAAATTAAGTGTTAAAGGTTAGTACTATTAGTGGACCAGCAGCACACACAATCATGTGTGCTTACGGACTGTATCCCTTGCAGACTGTATTGATATATATTGATATATAATGTAGGAACCACAATATTAATAACAGAAAGAAACAACCCTTTTGTGTGAATGAGTGTAAATGGGGGAGGGAGGTTTTTTGGGTTGGTGCACTAATTGTAAGTGTATCTTGTCTTTTATAGGTTGATTTAATTAAAAAAAAAAAAAAAAAAAAAAAAAAAAAACGATACCGATAATAAAAAACCGATACCGATAATTTCCGATATTACATTTTAAAGCATTTATCCCTAGTATAGCATGTTCTATATGTTATAGTCTTTTGAATGACTCTTACCATAATATGTTACGTTAACATACCAGGCACGTTCTCAGTTGGTTATTTATGCCTCATATAACGTACACTTATTCAGCCTGTTGTTCACTATTCTTTATTTATTTTAAATTGCCTTTCAAATGTCTATTCTTGGTGTTGGGTTTTATCAAACAAATTTCCCCCAAAAACAAATTGTTCATAGTTTCTGCTTTTGTGCAAGTTTTGTGTTTATAGCCAAGTTTTGTACCTCCACTGTGAGCGCCTTTTGTTTGTTCTTTTTTTATTGTCGTTATATTAAATCATGTACTCCCCTTCACGCCACGTATGGTCCAAATCATTTGCACCACGGGAGAACAAATCACGCCATAGTCCCAGTCTTGACAGATGTCGCCAGCAAAAAAGTTCTCCCGCAAGATTGGCAAGGAACTGTGAACATGAAACAAAAACACTAACTGTGGCATTAATAAACAAAAACTTACTTGGCACGGACTATGAAGCAAGCAGCGTGACCTGGGCATGAAACGTAAACATGGCATGAAGCAGAGTGTCAGGGGTGTGAGAGCATAAATGTGATGTCGCCAGGCTGACCAACAGAAAATGAAAAGCTTAAATAACACCGACATGATTAACAACAGGTGCGTGGCTCAAAAGGTGAAACATGTCTATGACTCCATTCACTATTAACAACAAGAACATTATTATTAACAGCATAAAAAGACTGCACTTTTTTTTCCATTTTACCTCCCAGGCTGACACATCCTCTCCAGGTCAGCCTAAAACTCTTAAGGCGTCTTGTGCGGTGCTTTTTACTCACATCATCTCAACCCGACCTTTGCAGACTTATCGTATAAACTTTCATAACACGTTTACGACTGTGGAACTTGATCAATGTTTCTTTTTCTTCGTTTTTTTTTCCTTTTTCACCCTGCACAAGCGCTGTCATTTGTCACCTTGTCGTTTATAACCTCTATAACCGCTTCTGTGACGCTCTTTAAACAGCTCTCTTGGAAAAAGCTATGAGGGAGCAGAAAAATGGAGCTTTCGGCGATGCGACTATACATCCTCCCAGGGGGGAGGCGGATGAAAATATGTCCGTAAATGTGGCAGACTTTAGATTTTGGAACCATCCAGCATCGCCATGATCGGCAGCGGTTGAAGTCACTCGTATGGTACCTGCTCAGTACCACAAAGTTCCATCCTGTATTTTGGTGAGACTTTAAAATTGCTCACAAAAAAAATGATTTTGTAGGGTATGTAGGGTTTATGGTAGCTGAACCACTACCATACAGTATTTGGTACACACCTTTAGGAGACCGACAAGACCACGTGCGTGTAACATTTGAACAAGATTGGTTTTAGAGTTAGACAAACTTTATTGATCCAAAAGGGAAATTGTTCCAAACAGTAGCTCAGTTACAAAGAATGGAAAGGATAAGGATGGAAAAGGAAATGCACACAAGGGCACAAAAAGAGGGCGAAAACAAAAGGTATAAAGTAGACGAAAAATATAACACTATTATGTTAGATCCACTGTGGACTGGACTCTCACACTATTATGTTAGATCCACTATGGACTGGACTCTCACACTATTATGTTAGATCCATTATGGACTGGACACTCACACTGTTATGTTAGATCCACTACGGACTGGAATCTCACACTATTATGTTGGATCCACTATGGACCGGACTCTCACACTATTATGCTAGATCCACTATGGACCGGACTCTCACACTATTATGTTAGATCCACTATGGACTGGACTCTCACACTATTATGTTAGATCCACTATGGACTGGACTCTCACACTATTATGCTAGATCCACTATGGACCGGACTCTCACACTATTATGTTAGATCCACTATGGACTGGACTCTCACTATTATGTTAGATCAACTATGGACTGGACTCTCACTATTATGTTAGATCCACTATGTACTGGACTCTCACTATTATGTTAGATCCACTATGTACTGGACTCTCACACTATTATGCTAGATCCACTCGACGTCCATTGTACCAGTCGCCCGGGGGGTCCCACATCTGGAAAGGCGTTTAATTCGCCAAAATTCACCCATTTAGAGTTCGGAAATCGGTTAAAAAAATATATGGTCTTTTTTCTGCAACATCAAGGTATATATTGACGCTTACATAGGTCTAGTGATAATGTTCCCCTTTAAAACAGTAAATAGAAATCAAAATGTATAAAAAAATAAAAATTAAAAACATATTTTAAAAAACCCACACAATTCACGTAGTGTTAAAAGCCAAAGAATAAAAGTGGGTCTCAAGACGAGACTATGTAGCATTCAATACCGCAAATGTAATACGTCATTTTGATTTGCAACAATACTAACACATTTGTAATGGAATAAAATAAGATCTATAAACGTGTGATTTTATTTAAATTAGTTACTTGCTATACAACATTTTCAGTTCTCTAATCTATTGTTAAAGTACCGTATTTTCCGGACCATAGGGCGCTTCGGATTATAAGGCGTACTGCCGATGAGCGGGTCTATTCAGGATTTATTTTCATATATAAGGCGCACCGGATTATAAGGCGCATTGAAGGGGTCGTATTATGATTTTTTTTCTAAATGTAAAAGACTTCCTTGTGGTCTACATAACATGTAATGGTGCTTCTTTGGTCAAAATGTTGCATTGATGATGTTTTACACATCATCTTCAAGTCGCTTTCTGACAGTCGCTTCAGGATGCACCGTTTTGTGGGCGGTCTTATTTACGTTGCTCACCTTCAGCAGCGTCTTTTCCCCGTCATCTTTTTTGTAGCGGTGTAGCGTGCAAGGACGGGAGTGGAAGAAGTGCCAAAAGATGGAGCTAACTGTTTTAATGACATTCAGACTTTACTTCAATCAATAACGGAGCAGCATCTCCTCATCCGTGGCTCACTAGTGCAAAAACACCAAAATTGTATCCCGTGAAAAAAACGTCCGACCGGAACTCTCTAATAACTAAAGTTCCTTGGGTGAATATTGTGAACTCACTACACCGGTATGTTTTAGTGCTTTCATGGCGAGTTTACTGACATATATAAGTAAGAACTTTACACAACTTTGTATTAGAAATGGCAAGGATGAATGTCCCATAACAAGAAGATAGAGAAAAAGAAGAAGCTTATCGACTACGGTTTCGGCACAGACTACAAAGGCGGACTCGCGCAAATTTTCAGGACTTATGCAGATCCCAAATACAGATCAGCGGGAACCAGAGGGTAAGAAAAGTAGCTTTTGCATAATAATACGAAACAAAACACCAGATAATATGTCTTACCTTATACACACACCATAATAATACTCCTATGTTGAAGCACAGTACAATCCATCAAGCGGTGCGGCTTCATAGCTTACCAAAGTTGTACTAAAACATTTTGATGGATTGTTGAGCGCCGTGTGTAATGTTCTATATTTTCAATGGAACATATAGAAATTTGATGTTGTTTACTTGAGTTATATTGCAGTCTACACGTATCTCTTATGTGTGACTGCCATCTACTGGTAACACTTATCATTACACCATGTACCAAATAAAATTGCTTTGAGGTCGGTAAGCACAACCAGAATTAATCCGTACATTAGGCGCACCGGGTTATAAGGCGCACTGTCGAGTTTAGAGAAAATACAAGCATTTAAAGTGTGCCTTGTAGTCCGAAAAATGCGTTATTGAATCTGGAATCGAAATCACATGGATCTGAGGCCAAAAAATGTTGATCGGAACATTCCTACAAACCCCGTTTCCATATGAGTTGGGAAATTGTGTTAGATGTAAATATAAACGGAATACAAATCCTTTTCAACCCATATTCAGTTGAATATGCTACAAAGACAACATATTTGATGTTCAAACTCATAAACTTTATTTTTTTTTGCAAATAATAATTAACTTAGAACACGTGCCAAAGTAGTTGGGAAAGGGCATGTTCACCACTGTGTTACATGGCCTTTCCTTTTAACAACACTCAGTAAACGTTTGGGAACTGAGGAGACACATTTTTGAAGCTTCTCAGGTGGAATTCTTTCCCATTCTTGCTTGATGTACAGCTTAAGTTGTTCAACAGTCCGGGGGTCTCCGTTGTGCTATTTTAGGCTTCATAATGTGCCACACATTTTCAATGGGAGGCAAGTCTGGACTACAGGCAGGCCAGTCTAGTACGCGCACTCTTTTACTATGAAGCCACGTTGATGTAACACGTGGCTTGGCATTGTCTTGCTGAAATAAGCAGGGGCGTCCATGGTAACGTTGCTTGGATGGCAACATATGTTGCTCCAAAACCTGTATGTACCTTTCAGCATTAATGGCACCTTCACAGATGTGTAAGTTACCCATGTCTTGGGCACTAATACACCCCCATACCATCACAGATGCTGGCTTTTCAACTTCGCGCCTATAACAATCCGGATGGTTCTTTTCCTCTTTGGTCCGGAGGACACGACGTCCACAGTTTCCAAAAACAATTTGAAATGTGGACTCGTCAGACCACAGAACACTTTTCCACTTTGTATCAGTCCATCTTAGATGAGATTAGGCCCAGCGAAGCCGACGGCATTTCTGGGTGTTGTTGATAAACGGTTTTCGCCTTGTATAGGAAAGTTTTATCTTGCACTTACAAATGTAACGACCAACTGTAGTTACTGACAGTGGGTTTCTGAAGTGTTCCTGAGCCCATGTGGTGATATCCTTTACACACCGATGTCGCTTGTTGATGCAGTACAGCCTGAGGGATCGAAGGTCACGGGCTTAGCTGCTTACGTGCAGTGATTTCTCCAGATTCTCTGAACCCTTTGATGATATTACGGACCGTAGATGGTGAAATCCCTAAATTCCTTGCAATAGCTGGTTGAGAAAGGTTTTTCTTAAACTGTTCAACAATTTGCTCACGCATTTGTTGACAAAGTGGTGACCCTCGCCCCATCCTTGTTTGTGAATGACTGAGCATTTCATGGAATCTACTTTTATACCCAATCATGGCACCCACCTGTTCCCAATTAGCCTGCACACCTGTGGGATGTTCCAAATAAGTGTTTGATGAGCATTCCTCAACTTTATCAGTATTTATTGCCACCTTTCCCAACTTCTTTGTCACGTGTTGCTGGCATCAAATTCTAAAGTTAATGATTATTTGCAACAAAAAAAAAAGTTTATCAGTTTGAACATCAAATATGTTGTCTTTGTAGCATATTCAACTGAATATGGGTTGAAAAGGATTTGCAAATCATTGTATTCCGTTTATATTTACATCTAACACAATTTCCCAACTCATGGAAACGGGGTTTGTAGTTTGTATGATCACGAATACATCATTTAGATTTGATTAATAGGAGGGAGATCCCGGAAATAGCAACGTACGGATCACAATACTATGACCCTTGACCTTAACCTTTGACCTCAACTGCCTATCGTCTTGCTCAATATCTCCTCATAGGTCACTTAAAGTAATTTTCTTAATTTGGTTCTGAGGGAGATAATAAGGATTTAACCGTTCGCTGACCTCCTTCTTTACAAGCCTATTCTTCACACACACACACACACACACACACACACACACACACACACACTGACAAGTCCTCGCGGTCCCAGGAGAGCATGGTGAGGCAGAGGCGAGGTGGTCTGGAATTCACTGATTATCTCCAGATTTCCCCACAGGGCTCCCATGTTTGGGAATGTGTTGAAAGTTTCTATTTTCAACATAAAAGTAATACCTCAATAGGAACGTTAATTAAGGCAATTACATTGTTCTGCTGAGAGGACGGATACTTCACTTTGTGGTTAGAGTACGCCTTGTGTGCGAGCCAGGGAAAAAAAAACATTCCGGGAGGCTCCTGTCATTATGCTTTGATTTGTTATCAAATTAAATTAAATCCCACTTTTGAATTTGGATTATTCACAGGTTTTAACGTCAAAAAAAGCGCCCACAATTTGGAAACAAATGCAATTTTATTGTCAGAATGTCATACAGGAACAATTGTAAAAGTGTTCTACTTAAATGCACAACATTTATTTACTGAAAAATTGCTAACACTTTCATCTAAAGTCCCGTCACGGTTTATTTTGAAGTGAAATCAACCACCAGTCGGAGTCTCCCTACTCATAAATTGCATGATTAATCTGCGTACATACATGATTAATGCAATATTTATGTGATTAATCGCATGATTTAATAATGCATTTATACATCTAATCTTATATATTGTAATGTAAGACATTTTTAGTTTGTTAATGTACTTACACCGGATGTATAGCATAACACTTCTATTTTGAAGCCGGGAAAGAGTGCGATTGCTTTGAGAAATGTTTTATATATATATATATATATATATATATATATATATATATATATATATATATATATATATATATATATATATATACATACACACCTTCGAACCGAACCGGAACCCCCGTACCGAAACGGTTCAATACAAATACACGTACCGTTACACCCCTAGTATATATATATATATATATATATTAATATATATATATATATATATATATATATATAAATATATACATATATATATATATACATCTTATATATATATATATATATAAATATATACATCATAAATGTTATAAAGCGATTTTCATCAAAACTGAAAGACCCTTTACGCTAGTGATGTGCAATACCACTGATTTTCTTTTTGATCTGATACCAAGTAAAATTCAGGCCGGTATCGGCAGTAGCTGCGATACCGATGTGATACCGATACTTTGTGCAAATTTATCTAAAGTTTAAGCTAAAATTAAAAAAGTTGTGTGTTTTCTTTTCAAATAATAACATATATATATATATATATATATATATATATATATATATATATATATATATATATATATATATATACATATATATATATATATATGGTAACACTTTAGTATGGGGAACATGTTCACCATTAATTAGTTGCTTATTAAAGTAACACTAGGGGAACATATGTATAAGGGTTAGGGTTAGGGTTAAGGTTATGGTTACTAATAAGTAATAATTCTGAGGTTATTGAGGGAAGAGGGTAAAGGTTAGGGTGAGGGTCAGGGTTAGGGTTAGGGGTAGGGGTAGGGTTAGGGTTGAAGTTGGGGTTAGGGTTAGGGAAGACTCTTAGTTAATGGCTTACTGGTTGTATAATAAGGCCATGCAGAATAAGGCATTAATAAGTACTTAATAATGACTAATTAAGAGCCAATATGTTACTAATTTGCATGTTAATAAGCAACTAATTAAAGGTGAATATGTGTTCCCCATACTAAAGTGTTACCATATATATATATATATATATATATATATATATATATATATATATATATATATATATATATATATATATATATATATATATATATATTTGTATGTTTATATATGTGTATAGATGTATGTGTATTTGTATATACATGTATGTGTGTGTGTATAAATATATAGATGCATGTGTATATGCATACACATGTATGTGTGTGTATGTATATACAGTATATATATATTTATGTTTATATATGTGTATAGATGTATGTGTATATGTATATACATGTATGTGTGTGTGTATATATACATATATATGTATATATATATATATATACATATATATATATATGTTTATGTATATGTTTATACATGTGTATAGATGTATTTGTATATGTATACACATGTCTGTGTGTGTATGTGTGTATATATATATATATATATATATATATATATATGTTTATATATGTGTTTGGATGTATGTGTATATGTACATACGTTCATGTATATGTGTGTATATATATACATACATATATATAGATGTATGTGTATATGCATACACATGTATGTGTGTGTATGTATATATATATATATATATTATTTTTTTATGTTTATATATGTGTATAGATGTATGTGTATATGTATATACATGTATGTGTGTGTGTGTATATATATATATATATATATATATACTTATGTGTGTATAGATGTATGTGTATATGTATATACATGTATGTGTATATATATATATACATATATACATATTTATATATATATATATATATATATATATATATATATATATATATATATATATATATATATATATATATAAATATATATATATATATATATATATATATATATATATTTATATATAATAGACACTCCTCATGAGAATGACTTGCATCATGTTGTCCATATAACATTTTGACCTCACTTGCAACCTCGCTTATATAATACATCAAATATCATCAACATGGTGTCCTTCTAGTGTGTTCCCCCTCACCACCAACATGTTTCAGCGTTAGAGGTGACCACATTTTTGTCGTTTCACTGAACTGGAAACAAAATGGCATTCCCATTTAGCCTGGTATGAAATGTGCTTGTGCGTGCGGACGCCTACGCCCATCACTGCGGGCTATCAGCGTGGCTTCCCCCATCACTTCTCTCCTCTGGTGGAGCTGCGAGCTGATTGGCTGGCCACTGGGTGAGGCTCACTGCAGAGGCAGGGAAGGGAGAAGGGTGGGGGGGGAGGTGGAGGGGGGGGACTTGGGGTTGGGCTTCCCCTGTTAAGCATGGACTACACACATAGGAAACCCCTGCTGTTCTCTTTTTGACAACCCAAATAGAAAATATATTTAAAATATATATTTTAAATATGAGTGTTCTTGACCTCGTTTTATCTCCCGGCTGCCAAAGTTCCATTTCCTGGGGTGCGTTAATTGGGAGGGTCTCATCCTGATGCTTGGACGGAGTAAGAGGAGCCGCACTGCTGCGCAGCTGTCCAATGCAAACCTCGCTCGGGTTTCAGCACCTCTTGATGTATGAGTGCGCCCGGGTGCAGGCTGCAGCTTCCAAAAGTGGCTGACGGGAGCCCCCAGTGGATCAAAAGGCAGCTCAGGAGGAAGCAAGGCATCCCCACTGCGGTCACATGATGCATGTGAAGGTTACACAGGCGGAGGAGGAGGCATGACCACCCCTTTTTTTTTCTTCTTTTTTATCCAATCTCTGCCATTGAGGATGAATCTAATGAGAGGATGAATTGGTGTGCACCGCTTTAATCAAATACCAATGTTGAAGGTCATTCATCTCATTGCAGGACATGCTGACACTGTGCACTTTTTTTTATTTATTATTAATATTATAAAACCTTTTCCATGTCAAGTACTTTCAAGATCATTTTCCCAGCACCTAATAATAGGGAGAATTCATCTTTTTCCCCAAGCTGTTTCAGCACATTACAGTAACAAAAGGGTTAGTTATTTTATGTGAATGTGAAGGAAGAGAGGTTTTAAAAAAAAAAAAATTATATTCATAATAAAGAATTATATTTCATATATATATATATATATATATATATATATATATATATATATATATATATATATATATATATATATATATATATATGTTATTATTTGAAAAGAAAACACACAACTTTTTAAATTTTATATTCATAATAAAGAATGATATTTCATATATATATACATATATATATATATATATATATATATATATATATATATATATATATATATATATATATATATATATATATATATGTTATTATTTGAAAAGAAAACACACAACTTTTTAAATGTTATATTCATCCATCCATCCATTTTCTACCGCTTATTCCCTTTTTTTTGGAGTCGCGGGGGGCGCTGGAGCCTATCTCAGCTACAATCGGGCGGAAGGCGGGGTACACCCTGGACAAGTCGCCACCTCATCGCAGGGCCAACACAGATAGACAGACAACTTTCACACTCACATTCTAAAGAATGATATTTCATATATATATATATATATATATATATATATATATATATATATATATATATATATATATATATATATATATATATATATATATATATATATATATATATGTTATTATTTGAAAAGAAAACACACAGCTTTTTAAATTTTAGCCTAAACTTTAGATAAATTTGCACAAAGTATCGGTATCACATCGGTATCGCGGCTACTGCCGATACCGGCCTGAATTTTACTTGGTATCAGATCAAAAAGAAAATCATTGGTATTGCACATCACTAGCGTAAAGGGTCTTTCAGTTTTGATGAAAATCGCTTTATAACATTTATTATTTATTATCTTTTTCATTTTTTTGTTTAATGTATTTTTATGTATTTTGGGGTTTGATTTTGTCATTTCTTTTATGAAGTTTATACCTGAATGCAAAGACAAGATATTTAATGTTCGAACTGAGAAACATTTTTTTTTTGTTTTTTTTTTGCAAATAATCATTAACTTAGAATTTAATGGCAGCAACACATTGCAAAAAAGTTGTCACAGGGTCATTTTTACCACTGTGTTACATGGCCTTTCCTTTTAACAACACTCAGTAAACGTTTGGGAGCTGAGGAGACACATTTTTGAAGCTTCTCATGTGGAATTCTTTCCCATTCTTGCTTGATGTACAGCTTAAGTTGTTCAACAGTCCGGGGGTCTCCGTTGTGCTATTTTAGGCTTCATAATGCACCACACATTTTCAATGGGAGACAGGTCTGGACTACAAGCAGGCCAGTCTAGTACCTGCACTCTTTTACTATAAAGCCACGCTGTTGTAACACGTGGCTTGGCATTGTCTTGCTGAAATAAGCAGGGGCGTCCATGGTAACGTTGCTTGGATGGCAACATATGTTGCTCCAAAACCTGTATGTACCTTTCAGCATTAATGGCGCCTTCACAGATGTGTAAGTTACCCATGTCTTGGGCACTAATACACCCCCATACCATCACACATGCTGGCTTTTCAACTATGCGCCTATAACAGTCCGGATGGTTCTTTTCCTCTTTGGTCCGGAGGACACAACGTTCACAGTTTCCAAAAACGATTTGAAATGTGGACTCGTCAGACCACATTGTATCAGTCCATCTTAAAAAAGCTCGGGACTAGCGAAGCCAGCTACGTTTCTGGGTGTTGTTGATAAATGGCTTTGGCTTTGCATAGTAGAGTTTTAACTTGTACTTACAGATGTAGCGACAAACTGTAGTTACTGACAGTGGTTTTCTGAAGTGTTCCTGAGTCCATGTGGAGATATCCTTTACACACTGATGTCGCTTTTTGATGCAGTACCGCCTGAGGGGTCGAAGGTCTCGGGCATTCAATGTTGATTTTCAGCCTTGCTGCTTACGTGTAGGGATTTCTCCAGATTCTCAGAACCTTTTGATGATATTACGAACCGTAGATGGTGAAATCCCTAAATTCCTTGCAATCGCTGGTTGAGAAAACAATTCGCTCAAGCACTTGTTGACAAAGTGGTGACCCTCGCCCCATCCTTGTTTGTGAACGACTGAGCATTTCATGGAATCTACTTTTATACCCAATCAAGGCACCCACCTGTTCCCAATTATCCCGTTCACCTGTGGGATGTTCCAAATAAGTGTTTGATGAGCATTCCTCAACCTTTCTCAGTCTTTTTTGCCAGCTTTTTTGAAACATGTTTGCAAAAGATAACAGAATTTTCCAGTTGGAATTTTAAGTATCTCGTCTTTGCAGTCTATTCTATTGAATATAAGTTGAAAAGGATTTGCAAATCATTGTATTCTGTTTTTATTTACCATTTACACAACGGGCCAACTTCACTGGTTTTGGGTTTTTTAGTTAATCCTACAAGACCGGCATCTACCTATGCTTATAGGTTCAAGATCTTATAGCTCAGTTACAGCTCATTTTTATTACCTATTCTGTGTTATATGTGTTTTATGTTGCACGATTGTACGTTGTCAAACAATGGCAATACAACTATTTTGATTCTGACAAATTACGCTACATTTAATAATCCTATCAACATAATAACATGCGTGTTTAGAACCAACAATCCTGAATAAGGAATGGGGGGAAAAAAACAAAACATGTATTTATGTCTATTCCAATAAATTCCTATTAATTCCCATTGAACATTCCCCATTTATGTCTGTAGACTCCCATGAATGTGCTGGGATGACATTAAAGAAAATAGTTAAAATTTCAAGCACTTAGGGCGGTATAGCTCTGTTGGTAGAGTGGCCGTGCCAGCAACTTGAGGGTTCCAGGTTCGATTCCCGCTTTCCCCATCCTAGTCACTGCCGTTGTGTCCTTGGGCAAGACACTTTACCCACCTGCTCCCAGTGCCACCCACACTGGTTTAAATGTAACTCAGATATTGGGTTTCACTATGTAAAAGTGCTTTGAGTCACTAGAGAAAAGCGCTATATAATTCACTTCACTACTTTTCCAAGGTTTAATTTAAATAAGGGTGATATTTGCTTATTTTCAGATTTTATGTTAGAGTGTTTTACTTGTTTTAAGGGTTTTGGTCCTAAATGATCTCAGTAAGATATTACAGCTTGTTGCTGAGATTTGATGACCTATATTGAGTAAAACATGCTTGAAACTAGAATATCAACTGTTGCAAAGCTGTGTCATCAACACTCACAAGTAGGGATGTCCGATACTGTTTTTTTGCCGATATCCGATTTTCTGATATTGTCCAACTCTTTAATTGCCGATACCGAGATCAACCGATACCAATATATACAATCGTGGAATTAACACATTATTATGCCTAATTTGGACAACCAGGTATGGTGAAGATAAGGTCCTTTTTAAAAAAAAATAAAAAATAAAAAAAATAAGATAAATAAATTAAAAACATTTTCTTGAATAAAAAATATAAAGTAAAAAAATATAAAAACAGTTACATAGAAACTAGTAATGAATGAAAATGAGTAAAATTACGTGTTAAAGGTTAGTACTATTAGTGGACCAGCAGCACGCACAATCATGTGTGCTTACGGACTGTATCCCTTGCAGACTGTATTGATATATATTGATATATAATGTAGGAACCAGAATTTTAATAACATAAACAAACAACCCTTTTGTGTGAATGAGTTGTGGGGGAGGGTTTTTTTTTGGTTGATGCACTAATTGTAAGTGTATCTTGTGTTTTTTATGTTGATTTAATAAAAAAAAACACACAAAAAAAATGATACAGATAATAAAAAAAATGATACAGATAATTTCCGATATTACATTTTAAAGCATTTAGCACAAGTATAAAACTACTTGTTTAAAGTAATAATTTCTTACTTCAAGCATGAAAAAAAAAAATCTTAATGCCGAGCGCATATCATTATGTCAAGATAATGGCACTAGCATTTACTTAATTTAAGAATATTTTTCAACATATTGAGCAAGAAGGTCTCATATTTGTTTTTTTCTACCATGAAAAGTGCACTTGTTATTAATGAGAATATACTTATTTTAAGGTATTTTTGGGTTCATTGAGGTTAGCTAATTAGGGACAGAGTCCCTTTGGGACAGAGGACCCTATTGTAATTCTCGCATTTTATTATTATACCGCCGCCTCTTTGAGCTGTAATTTGACCCCTTAACATGCTTCAAAACTCACCAAATTCAACACACACATCAGGACTGGCGAAAATTGCGATTTAAGAAAAAAAATAAAAATAAAAAAAAGAACTCAAAATTGCGCTCTAGCGCCCCCTAGGAAGAAAACACAGACAAAACTGCCTGTAACTCCCAGTTGGAATGTCGTAGAGACATGAAACAAAAACCTCTATGTAGGTCTCACTTAGACCTATATTTCATACACTGACAACCCCCAGCAATAATCAACAGGAAGTTTGCAATTCCCCCCTTCAAAACAAAAGTTGTGTAAAAACAGTCACCTATTTTCAAACATTATCTCCTCTGAGCGCGTTTGTCATGTTGGTTTCAAATTAGCACAGGAGAGAGATTGAACCCTTTTGATTAAAAGTTGATGAAAGAGTTTTAATTACTGCTCCGGTTTGGATTTTATGAGCCCTCAAAGTCCATCAATGCTTGCAGCTTTAATTAGGGACCGAGTCCTTTTGGGAAAGAGGACCCTATTGTAATTCTCGCGTTTTATTATTATACCGCCGCTGTAATTTGACCCCCTTAACATGCTTCAAAACTCACCAAATTGGACACACACATCAGGACTGGCGAAAATTGCGATTTAATAAAAAAAAACCAAAAAAACACCGAAACTCAAAATTGCGCTCTAGCGCCCCCTAGGAAGAAAACACAGACAAAACTGCCTGTAACTCCCAGTTGGAATGTCGTACAGACATGAAACAAAAACCTCTATGTAGGTCTCACTTAGACCTATATTTCATACACTGACAACCCCCAGCAATAATCAACAGGAAGTTTGCAATTCCCCCCTTCAAAACAAAAGTTGTGTAAAAACAGTCACCTTTTTTCAAACATTATCTCCTCTGAGCGCGTTTGTCGTGTCGGCTTCAAATTAGCACAGGAGAGAGATTGAACCCTTCTGATTAAAAGTTGATGAAAGAGTTTTAATTACTGCTCCGGTTTGGATTTCATGAGCCCTCAAATTCGGTCCCGTCCATCGCTGCTTGCAGCTTTAATTAGGGACCGCAATGTCCCTTTGGGACAGAGGACCCTATTGTATTTTGTGCGTTTTACTATTATTATTATTCCGCCGCCTCTTTGAGCTCTAATTTGACCCCTTTAACATGCTTCAAAACTCACCATATTTGACACACACATTAGGACTGGCAACAATTGCCATCTAATAAAAAAAACAAACCCCAAAACTTGAAATTGCGCTCTAGCGCCCCCTAGGAAAAAACACAGACAAAACTGCTTGTAACTTCCGGTAGGAATGTCGTAGAGACATGAAACAAAAACCTCTATGTAGGTCTGACTTAGACCTAGATCATACATTGACATCCTTCAGCAAAAATCAACAGGAAGTTGGCAATTCCCCCTTCAAAACAACATTTTAGTAAAAACAGTCACTTTTGCCTCTTTGAGCTGTAATTTGACCCCCTTAACATGCTTCAAAACTCACCAAATTGGACACACACATCAGGACTGGCGAAAATTGCGATTTAATAATAAAAAAAAAAAACACCAAAACTCAAAATTGTGCTATAGCGCCCCCTAGGAAGAAAGCACAGACAAAACTGCCTGTAACTCTCAGTTGGAATGTCGTAGAGACATGAAACAAAAACCTCTATGTAGGTCTCACTTAGACCTATATTCTTATACACTGACAACCCCCAGCAAAAATCAACAGGAAGTTTGCAATTCCCCCTTCAAAACAAAAGTTGTGTAAAAACAGTCACCTTTTTTCAAACATTATCTCATCTGAGCGCGTTTGTCGTGTCGGCTTCAAATTAGCACAGGAGAGAGATTGGACCCTTATGATTAAAAGTTGATGAAAGAGTTTTAATTACTGCTCCGGTTTGGATTTTATGAGCCCTCAAATTCGGTCCCGTCTATCGCTGCTTGCAGCTTTAATTAGGGACCGCAATGTCCCTTTGGGACAGAGGACCCTATTGTATTTTGTGCGTTTTACTATTATTATTATTCCGCCGCCTCTTTGAGCTCTAATTTGACCCCTTTAACATGCTTCAAAACTCACCATATTTGACACACACATTAGGACTGGCAACAATTGCCATCTAATAAAAAAAACAAACCCCAAAACTCAAAATTGCGCTCTAGCGCCCCCTAGGAAAAAACACAGACAAAACTGCTTGTAACTTCCGGTAGGAATGTCGTAGAGACATGAAACAAAAACCTCTATGTAGGTCTGACTTAGACCTAGATCATACATTGACATCCTTCAGCAAAAATCAACAGGAAGTTGGCAATTCCCCCTTCAAAACAACATTTTAGTAAAAACAGTCACTTTTGCCTCTTTGAGCTGTAATTTGACCCCCTTAACATGCTTCAAAACTCCCCAAACTAGACACACACATCAGGACTGGCAAAAATTGCGATCTAATAAAAAAAAACAACCCCAAAACTCAAAATTGCGCTCTAGCGCCCCCTAGGAAGAAAACACTGACACAACTGCTCCTAGGAGGAAAACTCAGACAAAACTGCCTGTAACTTCCAGTAGGAATGTCTTAGAGACATGAAACAAAAACCTCTATGTAGGTCTCACTTAGACCTACATTTCATATACTGACAACCCCCAGAAAAAATCAACAGAAAGTTTGCAATTACCCCTTCAAAACAAAAGTTTTGTAAAAATCGGTCACCTTTTTTCAAACATTATCTCCTCTGAGCGCGTTTGTCGTGTCGTCTTCAAACTAGCACAGGAGAGAGATTGAACCCTTCTGATTAAAAGTTGACCAAAGAGTTTTAATTACTGCTCTTGTTTGGATTTTATGTGCTGTCAAATTCGGTCCCGTCCATCGCTGCTTGCAGCTTTAATATTATTATTATTATTCCGCCGCCTCTTTGAGCTGTAATTTGACCTCTTTAACATGCTTCAATACTCACCATATTTGACACACACATCACGACTGGCAACAATTGCCATCTACTAAAAAACCAAACCCCAAAACTCAAAATTGCGCTCTAGCGCCCCCTAGGAAAAAACACAGACAAAACTGCTTGTAACTTCCGGTAGGAATGTCGTAGAGACATGAAACAAAAACCTCTATGTAGGTCTGACTTAGACCTAGATCATACATTGACATCCTTCAGCAAAAATCAACAGGAAGTTGGCAATTCCCCCTTCAAAACAACATTTTAGTAAAAACAGTCACTTTTGTCTCTTTGAGCTGTAATTTGACCTCCTTAACATGCTTAAAAACTCCCCAAACTGGACACACACATCAGGACTGGCAAAAATTGCGAACTAATAAAAAACAACAACCCCAAAACTCAAAATTGCGCCCTAGCGCCCCCACAACTGCTCCTAGGAGGACAACTCAGACAAAACTGCCTGTAACTTCCAGTAGGAATGTCTTAGAGACATGAAACAAAAACCTCTATGTCGGTCTCACTTAGACCTACATTTCATATATTGACAACCCCCAGAAAAAATCCACAGGAAGTTTGAAATTCCCCCTTCATAACAAAAGTTTTGTAAAAACCGGTCACCTTTTTTCAAACATTATCTCCTCTGAGCGCGTTTGTCGTGTCGGCTTCAAACTAGCACAGGAGAGAGATTGAACCCTTCTGATTATAAGTTGACCAAAGAGTTTTAATTACTGCTCCGGTTTGGATTTTATGAGCCCTCAAAGTCGGTCCCGTCCATCACTGCTTGCAGCTTTAATTTTACTTGTTTTGGAAAGTCGTGACAAGCCAAATTTTCTTGTTCTATTGGCAGATAAGGTTGCTTAGTTCAAATAAAATACCCCTAATTTTTGTATTTTTTTCTTTTCTTGTTTTTGAACACTGACTTTTTGCTGTGCAGTGAGTCTCAGTTTGAAAAATGTATTAATTGTATCGTTTTTCTTTTTAAAAAACATGAAAACGGGTCCCACAGACCCAAACACCACTCAAGGTGTCAATAAAAAGACATTAGAGTGACGTTCATTTAAAAAAAAAAAAAAAACTTTGCACCGATGAGAATTTGTGCAATTTGCTTTTCCCGCACTTGGAAAGCCAGCTGTTGTGCAGCCTGGCTAATAATAACCCGGCGGTCGTATGAATGGAAGGAGCCGTCCTTATATGGCGAAGGAGCCGGCATTGGGAGTTATCTCATGCCCGGCGGTCACGTATGACATCAGTGTCAGCCTGACCCCCCCTTCGCCTTACTGAGGCCACATGTGCTTCCCCCACATGCTGGCCGACATGACTTGGAAAGTGTCAGCAGCTCGGTCACAAGACGTGCACGGCGGTGATTCGGCGGTGAGCTGGCTTCCTCTTCCTCCTCCTCCTCCTCGCTGCGGGGCTCGCCGTTAAAGTGTCCAAAGCCACAAATGTCATCGTGCAGCGTGAGAAATGAGAGGAGGGATGCTATGAGACCCTCGTGGAAGGCGTCAGCTTTGATTAGATCGTCTTTGACATTCTGGCTCTGACAGCTTCGGGAGATTTTCTCCGACTGGTCACGATGGCGTGTGTTTTGTCAGGTGACCGTCCAGATAAATGCTGCATTCATTCGTCTTATTGGGAAATTCTCTGCGTTTGTTTATTTACACGTGAACGAACGTGCATTCTTTGCGGTTTCTCCCAACGTTCTGAGAGGCCTCGGTCTTTAAAGGTCTCATAGTTTACTATATTTTTTTTTACCAGTTCTAGTCCCAGAGAAAGTCTCAGCTGACCCACGATAGGATATTTGGTGGTTTAATACCGACAGCCATCAGCCTGTATAATGCATATGTTCCTTTTGACTGTACATGTATTGTAAATGTATAATGTATTCATATTATTCACATGTGAATAATGCTGTATAATAGACTGTATTTATATTATTCACATGTGAATAATGCTGTATAATAAACTGTATTTATATTATTCACATGTGAATAATGCTGTATAATAGACTGTATTTATATTATTCACATGTGAATAATGCTGTATAATAGACTGTATTTATATTATTCACATGTGAATAATGCTGTATAATAGACTGTATTTATGTTATTCACATGTGAATAATGCTGTATAATAGACTGTATTTATGTTATTCACATGTGAATAATGCTGTATAATAGACTGTATTTATGTTATTCACATGTGAATAATGCTGTATAATAGACTGCATTTATGTTATTCACATGTGAATAATGCTGTATAATAGACTGTATTTATATTACTCACATGTGAATAATGCTGTATAATAAACTGTATTTATGTTATTCACATGTGAATAATGCTGTATAGTTGACTGTATTTATATTATTCACATGTGAATAATGCTGTATAATAAACTGTATTTAAATTATTCATATGTGTATAATGCTGTATAAAAGACTGTATTTATATTATTCACATGTGAATAATGCTGTATAATAGACTGTATTTATATTATTCACATGTGAATAATGCTGTATAATAGACTGTATTTATGTTATTCACATGTGAATAATGCTGTATAATAGACTGTATTTATATTATTCACATGTAAATAATGCTGTATAATAGACTGTAATTTTGTTATTCACATGTGAATAATGCTGTATAATAGACGGTATTTATGTTATTCACATGTGAATAATGCTGTATAATAGACTGTATTTATATTATTTACATGTGAATAATGCTGTATAATAGACTGTATTTATATTATTCACATGTGAATAATGCTGTATAATAGACTGTATTTATATTATTCACATGTAAATAATGCTGTATAATAGACTGTATTTATGTTATTCACATGTGAATAATGATGTATAATAGACGGCATTTATGTTATTCACGTGTGAATAATGCTGTATAATAGACTGTATTTATATTACTCGCATGTGAATAATGCTGTATAATAAACTGTATTTATGTTATTCACATGTGAATAATGCTGTATAGTTGACTGTATTTATATTATTCACATGTGAATAATGCTGTATAATAAACTGTATTTATATTATTCATATGTGAATAATGCTGTATAATAGACTGTATTTATATTATTCACATGTGAATAATGCTGTATAATCGACTGTATTTATATTATTTACATGTGAATAATGCTGTATAATAGACTGTATTTATATTATTCACATGTGAATAATGCTGTATAATAGACTGTATTTATATTATTCACATGTAAATAATGCTGTATAATAGACTGTATTTATGTTATTCACATGTGAATAATGCTGTATAATAGACGGTATTTATGTTATTCATGTGTGAATAATGCTGTATAATAGACTATATTTATATTACTCGCATGTGAATAATGCTGTATAATAGACTGCATTTATGTTATTCACATGTGAATAATGCTGTATAATAGACTGTATTTATATTATTCACATGTGAATAATGCTGTATAATAGACTGTATTTATATTATTCACATGTAAATAATGCTGTATAATAGACTGTATTTATGTTATTCACATGTGAATAATGATGTATAATAGACGGCATTTATGTTATTCACGTGTGAATAATGCTGTATAATAGACTGTATTTATATTACTCGCATGTGAATAATGCTGTATAATAAACTGTATTTATGTTATTCACATGTGAATAATGCTGTATAGTTGACTGTATTTATATTATTCACATGTGAATAATGCTGTATAATAAACTGTATTTATATTATTCATATGTGAATAATGCTGTATAATAGACTGTATTTATATTATTCACATGTGAATAATGCTGTATAATCGACTGTATTTATATTATTTACATGTGAATAATGCTGTATAATAGACTGTATTTATATTATTCACATGTGAATAATGCTGTATAATAGACTGTATTTATATTATTCACATGTAAATAATGCTGTATAATAGACTGTATTTATGTTATTCACATGTGAATAATGCTGTATAATAGACGGTATTTATGTTATTCATGTGTGAATAATGCTGTATAATAGACTATATTTATATTACTCGCATGTGAATAATGCTGTATAATAGACTGCATTTATGTTATTCACATGTGAATAATGCTGTATAATAGACTGTATTTATGTTATTCACATGTGAATAATGCTGTATAATAGACTGTATTTATAGTATTCACATGTAAATAATGCTGTATAATAGACTGTATTTATGTTATTCACATGTGATTAATGCTGTATAATAGACGGTATTTATGTTATTCACGTGTGAATAATGCTGTATAATAGACTGTATTTATATTACTCGCATGTGAATAATGCTGTATAATAAACTGTATTTATGTTATTCACATGTGAATAATGCTGTATAGTAGACTGTATTTATGTTATTCACATGTGAATGATTCTGTATAATAGACTGTATTTATGTTATTCACATGTGAATAATGCTGTATAATAGACTGTATTTATGTTATTCACATGTGAATAATGCTGTATAATAGACTGTATTTATATTATTTACATGTGAATAATGCTGTATAGTTGACTGTATTTATATTATTCACATGTGAATAATGCTGTATAATAAACTGTATTTATATTATTCATATGTGTATAATGCAGTATAATAGACTGTATTTATATTATTCACATGTGAATAATGCTGTATAATAGACTGTATTTATATTATTTACATGTGAATAATGCTGTATAATAGACTGTATTTATATTATTCACATGTGAATAATGCTGTATAATAGACTGTATTTATGTTATTCACATGTGAATAATGCTGTATAATAGACTGTATTTATGTTATTCACATGTGAATAATGCTGTATAATAGACTGCATTTATGTTATTCACATGTGAATAATGCTGTATAATAGACTGTATTTATGTTATTCACATGTGAATAATGCTGTATAATAGACTGTATTTATATTATTCACATGTAAATAATGCTGTACAATAGACTGTATTTATGTTATTCACATGTGAATAATGCTGTATAATAGACTGTATTTATAGTATTCACATGTAAATAATGCTGTATAATAGACGGTATTTATGTTATTCACATGTGATTAATGCTGTATAATAGACGGTATTTATGTTATTCACGTGTGAATAATGCTGTATAATAGACTGTATTTATATTACTCGCATGTGAATAATGCTGTATAATAAACTGTATTTATGTTATTCACATGTGAATAATGCTGTATAGTAGACTGTATTTATGTTATTCACATGTGAATGATTCTGTATAATAGACTGTATTTATGTTATTCACATGTGAATAATGCTGTATAATAGACTGTATTTATGTTATTCACATGTGAATAATGCTGTATAATAGACTGTATTTATATTATTCACATGTAAATAATGCTGTATAATAGACTGTATTTATGTTATTCACATGTGAATAATGCTGTATAATAGACGGTATTTATGTTATTCACGTGTGAATAATGCTGTATAATGGACTGTATTTATATTACTCGCATGTGAATAATGCTGTATAATAGACTGTATTTATGTTATTCACCTGTGAATAATGCTGTATAGTAGACTGTATTTATATTATTCACATGTGAATAATGCTGTATAATAGACTGTATTTATATTATTCACATGTGAATAATGCTGTATAATAGACTGTATTTATATTATTCACATGTGAATAATGCTGTATAATAGACTGTATTTATATTATTCACATGTGAATAATGCTGTATAATAGACTGTATTTATGTTATTCACATGTGAATAATGCTGTATAATAGACTGTATTTATGTTATTCACATGTGAATAATGCTGTATAATAGACTGCATTTATGTTATTCACATGTGAATAATGCTGTATAATAGACTGTATTTATGTTATTCACATGTGAATAATGCTGTATAATAGACTGTATTTATATTATTCACATGTAAATAATGCTGTACAATAGACTGTATTTATGTTATTCACATGTGAATAATGCTGTATAATAGACGGTATTTATGTTATTCACGTGTGAATAATGCTGTATAATAGACTGTATTTATATTACTCGCATGTGAATAATGCTGTATAATACACTGTATTTATGTTATTCACATGTGAATAATGCTGTATAGTAGACTGTATTTATATTATTCACATGTGAATAATGCTGTATAATAGACTGTATTTATGTTATTCACATGTGAATAATGCTGTATAATAGACTGCATTTATGTTATTCACATGTGAATAATGCTGTATAATAGACTGTATTTATGTTATTCACATGTGAATAATGCTGTATAATAGACTGTATTTATATTATTCGCATGTGAATAATGCTGTATAATAGACTGTATTTATATTATTCACATGTAAATAATGCTGTATAATAGACTGTATTTATATTATTCACATGTGAATAATGCTGTATAATAGACGGTATTTATGTTATTCATGTGTGAATAATGCTGTATAATAGACTGTATTTATGTTATTCGCATGTGAATAATGCTGTATAATAGACTGTATTTATGTTATTCACATGTGAATAATGCTGTATAATAGACTGTATTTATGTTATTCACATGTAAATAATGCTGTATAATAGACTGTATTTATGTTATTCACATGTGAATAATGCTGTATAATAGACTGTATTTATATTATTCACATGTGAATAATGCTGTATAATAGACTGTATTTATGTTATTCACATGTGAATAATGCTGTATAATAGACTGTATTTATGTTATTCACATGTGAATAATGCTGTATAATAGACTGCATTTATGTTATTCACATGTGAATAATGCTGTATAATAGACTGTATTTATGTTATTCACATGTGAATAATGCTGTATAATAGACTGTATTTATATTATTCACATGTAAATAATGCTGTATAATAGACTGTATTTATGTTATTCACATGTGAATAATGCTGTATAATAGACGGTATTTATGTTATTCACGTGTGAATAATGCTGTATAATAGACTGTATTTATATTACTCGCATGTGAATAATGCTGTATAATACACTGTATTTATGTTATTCACATGTGAATAATGCTGTATAGTAGACTGTATTTATATTATTCACATGTGAATAATGCTGTATAATAGACTGTATTTATATTATTCACATGTAAATAATGCTGTATAATAGACTGTATTTATATTATTCACATGTGAATAATGCTGTATAATAGACGGTATTTATGTTATTCATGTGTGAATAATGCTGTATAATAGACTGTATTTATGTTATTCGCATGTGAATAATGCTGTATAATAGACTGTATTTATGTTATTCACATGTAAATAATGCTGTATAATAGACTGTATTTATGTTATTCACATGTGAATAATGCTGTATAATAGACGGTATTTATGTTATTCACATGTGAATAATGCTGTATAATAGACTGTATTTATGTTATTCACATGTGAATAATGCTGTATAATAGACTGCATTTATGTTATTCACATGTGAATAATGCTGTATAATAGACTGCATTTATTTTATTCACATGTGAATAATGCTGTATAAAAGACTGCATTTATGTTATTCACATGTGAATAATGCTGTATAATAGACTGCATTTATGTTATTCACATGTGAATAATGCTGTATAATAGACTGTATTTATGTTATTCACATGTGAATAATGCTGTATAATAGACTGTATTTATGTTATTCACATGTGCAATCTTTTTGTTTTGAGATGGTGTGATGTTTTTTTGCCTGGACCCCAGGAAGAACAGTCTCCACTGCGGGATCCTTAATAAACTAAACTAAACTAAACTGACGTCTCTTCTCTCAGAAGCAAACAAGTGCGGGAGAAGATCGGTTTTTCTCACGTTTGGTGCTCATATTGTGTTTGCATAATAGGAGACCTTCAATTGATACATTACTGGTATATGTAGCATCACAGATAAATGTCAACATTGCATTAATTATCTCTTCCTCCTCGTCAGGGCTGAATTTGAAGGATATTCCAACATTTTCAATTGTGATTTTCAAGTGGTAAGACAACAAAGTGGTGAGGAGGTTGAGAAGGTCATCAAACAGTAGGTTGAATATTTAATAAAAGACTTTACAGGCCTGACAAGGGAGTTACTCTTTGACTTCCACCTCTGTATGCACACAATATGTTCATGATGCACAACTCCCATGTTCGTTGTGGCTGCTGTTTTATGTCGGGGATACATTTGCATAAATTGCATGATATTCAATGCATGAATCCATTCTATAACTGCATATGAGCCATTTGTGTAGGGCCTCATTACCATGGTACATGAATGCACCACCTGTGGCTCAACAGGGGGCAAAAACACCAACTCGTATGTTTTGTTGTTACTTAAAATTGCTTTGTTTAGTCATTTAAATAATCTAATTCAAGTCAAAGGACTGTGCTGTTGTGAATGCAATAGCGTATATTGAACATTTACCTGATTATTTGTACCAAAAATATATTTTTATATAATAGAAAATTTTTTATGATCTGCATTCTTTTTTAGTCTACTACTCCTTTCGTTTAGTTATTTAATTTATGTAATTGTAGCATGTTTTTATTTCATGTAATGTTTTTTTCAATTTGTATTGTATTTTTTTGGATATATTTTGTCATTTGTAGCTATTTTTAGGGCTGCAACAACTAATCGATTAAATCGATTAAAATAGATTATAAAAAAAATTGCCGATGAATTTAGTCATCGATTCAGTGGATCTATGCTATTTATTTTATTTTATTTTTAATAAACCTTTATTTATAAACTGCAACATTTACAAACAGCTGAGAAACAATAATCAAAATAAGTATGGTGCCAGTATGCTGTTTTTTTTCCAATAAAAACTGGAAAGGATAGAAATGTAGTTTGCCTCTTTTATCCGATTATTAATCGATTAATCAAAGTAATAATCAACAGATTAATCGATTATCAAATTAGTTGTTAGTTGCAGCCCTACTATTTTTATTTAAAGCATATTGGTAATGAACTATTATTATGTTATGTGAGTGCATTTTATTAACGCCTTTTTTTTAAGGTATGTTTAATTAAATTTTTTGCGTTTTCAACAATTTTTATTTTACATTTTGTCCTTTTCATGTATTTATTTATTTAAATGAAAACTGTTATTAATAATCTATGTATTTACACAAGATCTGTGTGTGGAATGGCTGCATTCTTTAATTGTATTTCTATTCAACTTTGGTGTCTAGTAGAGATGCGCGGTTTGCGGGCACAACCGCGGAGTCCGCGGATTATCCGCGGGTCGGGCGGATGAAATTAAAAAAAATTAGATTTTATCCGCAGGTCGGGTCGGGCGGTTGAAATAAAAAAAAATTAGATTTTAAATAGATTCAGGCGGGTGGCAGTTAAACCAATTGGGAAATATATATACATAGTTAAATGTTGTTACCCACATACGAAAAACGAGCAGGCACCTGCAGCATATGCCACAACAGAAGAAAAAAAAAAAAAGAGATGGACACTTTTACGGAGCGGAGAAGGGACGCCTCGCCGGGGTCCGGGACCGAGGCCCTTCCCCCGAGAGGGCCCCACCGGGAGCCGTAGCTGAGGCGATCCTCGAGAAGGGCCCGACGCACGTCCAGAGTCACCACCGCGCCCACCGCACTGACACCCCGCCTCGTCCGCCTTCGCCGCGGCCGGCGTCACGCGCAGCAGGTAAGCAGCTTACCTGCCCGCCACCCCCGTGGCCGGGGGCTCGTAACAGGGGTCACTCCGCGCGCTCCGCCCGCGCAGCTTACCTGCCCGCCACCTCTGTTGCCGGGGGCGCGTAACAGGGGTCACTCCGCGCGCAGTGCGCTCACGAAAGGGGTGGGGCTCACCCTGGTTGATATAGACAGCAGGACGGTGGCCATGGAAGTTGGAACCCGCTAAGGAGTGTGTAACAACCCACCTGCCGAATCAACTAGCCCTGAAAATGGATGGCGCTGGAGCGTCGGGCCCATACCCGGCCGTCGCCGGCAGCGAGACGCGCTTGGAGGTGCGCTCAGCGCGGCTCCCATATGATTGCGCACTGGTGTGCGTCTGGGTCGTGACAGCGTGGCACGTGAATGTCTGTGCTGCATTGGATCAGTCTCCTTTCTTTAACAGGCAAAAGCTTTATAACCTCACTAATGCCTTGCATCGTCTATATTAGATATATAACAACGGGCGGGTGCGGGCGGATGCGGTTCTGATCAAATGTTAGATCGGGTGGATGGCGGATGGTTGACGACTTTCTGATGCGGTTGCGGATGAAATAATTGCCTATCCGCGCATCTCTAGTGTCTAGGTATTTTAGTGTATCTTATGTATTTGATGTATGCAGGGCTTTTGTGTTTTATTTTCTGTAATATTTATATGTAGTTTTCATGGGATTTATTTTCTTAAAGAATATTTTTTGATTAGTATTTATTTTTTGTAATTGTTTCCAATATGTACAGTATTTTTAGTTAATGTATTTTTTTAATCTTCTATTTTTATTTAACTTTTTGGTTTTATTTTAATTTTATAAGGGTATGCTTTTTATCAATTTAATTTTTTGATATCTCAGATTTTCTATTTTATGTCTTCATTTATTGTTTTTATTTAATATTTGTCATTTTCATAAAGTTTGACTTCTTTATTTAAATAACTGTTATTATTTATTTACACGTAATTTTTTTATTCACATTTTTTGTTTTGTTTTTTAGTGTTGTTTATGTATTTAGGGCTTTCATTTCATTACCTGTTTGTATTATTATGTAGTCTTCATGTGATTCTTTTAATTTAAAAATTATTATGCATAAACATACAATACATGTATAAGGTGGGTTCAAATGAAAGGAGAAAATATATCTTTCTTCAAACAACTAAATTCCTCTGAGAACACTAATTCCTTTGAAATAATCAAAGTGTTTATTTACATGAAATTCAGCGACATATACTTAGCTGCACATTCACCTGCGGTCTCCATGGTTACCTGATTATTCGATTAAGCTGTCACTTGTGAGATTATCTCAGGCAATTATGTGCCTTCACGTGTACGCAGGATCCCAATTGGCTGTCATAGGCAAACAGATTAGGAAGGAAAATTGCAAATGAACATCCATCATTTGCTTATGAATACGCGCGCGTGTGAATGGTTGCATAAAAGAGCACAATGTACGTCTTATGGAAATGCACTCTACGTGAAGGATGTCGTGATTAGCATACTGTATAACGTGTCTTCGTTGTCCTTGGAAGGAAAACATCCTTGAGGAATCATTTGGAGCGCTGAGTAAACTTTGCTGAGCGTTAATTGTGTTTGACGTAGAATTAATGTCCACATCTGCTGACTCTTCATTATGATGCTACTTATTGGCAGAATATCTCCTGTACCCACACTACTCATTATAGAGGTAAATGTCCTTCTTTTTCTAGGCTTTGCGTGGCACCAAACAAGATTCTGTTAGTGGTGCCATTTTGGTCTTTAATAGTTCTTGTTTAATGTTTTTATTCGACTCCTGAAGGGCCCTTATTTAGGTTTTTGCATTTATCTTGTAATGTCCCACTATGGACTGGACTCTCACTATTATGTTAGATCCACTATGGACTGGACTCTCACTATTATGTTAGATCCACTATGGACTGGACTCTCACTATTATGTTAGATCCACTATGGACTGGACTCTCACAATATTATGTTAGATCCACTATGGACTGAACTCTTACACTATTATGTTAGACCCACTATGGACTGGACTCTCACTATTATGTTAGATCCACTATGGACTGGACTCTCACAATATTATGTTAGATCCACTATGGACTGGACTCTCACAATATTATGTTAGATACAATACAGACTGGACTCTCACAATATTATGTTAGATCCACTATGGACTGGACTTTCACACTATTATGTTAGATCCACTATGGACTAGACTTTCACTATTATGTTGGATCCACTATGGACTGGACTCTCACAATATGATGTTAGATCCACTACGGACTGGAATCTCACTATTATGTTAGATCCACTATGGACTGGACTATCACACTATTATGTTAGATCCACTATGGACTGGACTCTCACTATGATGTTAGATCCACTATGGACTGGACTCTCACAATGTTATGTTAGATCCACTATGGACTGGACTCTCACACTATTATGTTAGATCCACTATGGACTGGACTCTCACAATATTATGTTAGATCCACTATGGACTGAACTCTTACACTATTATGTTAGACCCACTATGGACTGGACTCTCACTATTATGTTAGATCCACTATGGACTGGACTCTCACAATATTATGTTAGATCCACTATGGACTGGACTCTCACAATATTATGTTAGATACAATACAGACTGGACTCTCACAATATTACGTTAGATCCACTATGGACTGAACTCTTACACTATTATGTTAGATCCACTATGGACTGGACTCTCACTATTATGTTAGATCCACTATGGACTGGACTCTCACTATTATGTTAGATCCACTATGGACTGGATTCTCACTATTATGTTAGATCCACTACGGACTGGACTCTCACTATTATGTTAGATCCACTATGGACTGGACTCTCACAATATTATGTTAGATACAATACAGACTGGACTCTCACAATATTATGTTAGATCTACTATGGACTGGACTCTCACTATTATGTTAGATCCACTATGGACTGGACTCTCACACTATTATGTTATATCCACTATGGACTGGACTCTCACAATATTATGTTAGATCCACTATGGACTGGACTTTCACACTATTATGTTAGATCCACTAGGGACTAGACTTTCACTCTTATGTTAGATCCACTACGGACTGGACTCTCACACTATTATGTTAGATCCACTATGGACTAGACTTTCACTATTATGTTAGATCCACTATGGACTGGACTCTCACAATATTATGTTAGATCCACTATGGACTGGACTTTCACACTATTATGTTAGATCCACTATGGACTGGACTCTCACAATATTATGCTAGATCCACTATGGACTGGACTCTCACTAGTATGTTAGATCCACTACGGACTGGACTCTCACAATATTATGTTAGATCCACTATGGACTGGACTCTCACTATTATGTTAGATCCACTATGGACTGGACTCTCACACTATTATGTTAGATCCACTATGGACTGAACTCTTACACTATTATGTTAGATCCACTATGGACTGGACTCTCACAATATTATGTTAGATCCACTATGGACTGGACTCTCACACTATTATGTTAGATCCACTATGGACTGGACTCTCACTATTATGTTGGATCCACTACGGACTGGACTATCACTATTATGTTAGATCCACTATGGACTGGACTCTCACACTATTATGTTAGATCCACTATGGACTGGACTCTCACAATATTATATTAGATCCACTATGGACTGAACTCTTACACTATTATGTTAGATCCACTATGGACTGGACTCTCACACTATTATGTTAGATCCACTATGGACTGGACTCTCACACTATTATGTTAGATCCACTATGGACTGGACTCTCACTATTATGTTAGATCCAATATGGACTGGACTCTCACACTATTATGTTAGATCCACTATGGACTGGACTCTCACAATGTTATATTAGATCCACTATGGACTGAACTCTTACACTATTATGTTAGATCCACTATGGACTGGACTCTCACACTATTATGTTAGATCCACTATGGACTGGACTCTCACAATATTATGTTAGATCCACTATGGACTGGACTTTCACTCTATTATGTTAGATCCAGTATGGACTGGACTCTCACACTATTATGTTAGATCCACTATGGACTGGACTCTCACACTATTATGTTAGATCCACTATGGACTGGACTCTCACTATTATGTTAGATCCACTACAGACTGGACTCTCACAATATTATGTTAGATTCACTATGGACTGGACTCTCACACTATTATGTTAGATCCACTATGGACTGGACTCTCACACTATTATGTTAGATCCACTATGGACTAAACTCTTACACTATTATGTTAGATCCACTACGGACTGGACTCTCACAATATTATGTTAGATCCACTATGGACTGGACTCTCACTATTATGTTAGATCCACTACAGACTGGACTCTCACACTATTATGTTAGATCCACTATGGACTGGACTCTCACAATATTATGTTAGATCCACTATGGACTGGACTCTCACTATTATGTTAGATCCACTATGGACTGGACTCTCACTATTATGTTAGATCCACTATGGACTGGACTCTCACTATTATGTTAGATCCACTATGGACTGGACTCTCACTATTATGTTAGATCCACTATGGACTGGACTATCACACTATTATGTTAGATCCACTATGGACTGGACTCTCACTATTATGTTAGATCCACTATGGACTGGACTATCACACTATTATGTTAGATCCACTATGGACTGGACTATCACACTATTATGTTAGATCCACTATGGACTAGACTCTCACAATATTATATTAGATCCACTATGGACTGAACTCTTACACTATTATGTTAGATCCACTATGGACTGGACTCTCACTATTATGTTAGATCCACTATGGACTGGACTCTCACTATTATGTTAGATCCACTATGGACTGGACTCTCACACTATTATGTTAGATCCACTATGGACTGGACTCTCACTATTATGTTAGATCCACTATGGACTGGACTCTCACTATTATGTTAGATCCACTACAGACTGGACTCTCACTATTATGTTAGATCCACTATGGACTGGACTCTCACAATATTATGTTAGATACAATACAGACTGGACTCTCACAATATTATGTTAGATCCACTATGGACTGGACTCTCACACTATTATGTTAGATCCACTATGGACTGGACTATCACACTATTATGTTAGATCCACTATGGACTGGACTATCACACTATTATGTTAGATCCACTATGGACTGGACTCTCACAATATTATGTTAGATACAATACAGACTGGACTCTCACAATATTATGTTAGATCCACTATGGACTGGACTCTCACAATATTATGTTAGATCCACTATGGACTGGACTCTCACACTATTATGTTAGATCCACTATGGACTGGACTCTTACAATATTATGTTAGATACAATACAGACTGGACTCTCACAATATTATGTTAGATCCACTATGGACTGGACTTCCACACTATTATGTTAGATCCACTATGGACTGGACTCTCACTATTATGTGAGATCCACTACGGACTGGACTCTCACAATATTATGTTAGATCCACTATGGACTGGACTCTCACACTATTATGTTAGATCCACTATGGACTGGACTCTCACACTATTATGTTAGATCCACTATGGACTGGACTCTCACACTATTATGTTAGATCCACTATGGACTGGACCCTCACACTATTATGTTAGATCCACTATGGACTGGACTCTCACAATATTATGTTAGATCCACTATGGACTGGACTTTCACAATATTCTGTTAGATCCACTATGGACTGGACTCTCACAACATTATGTTAGATCCACTATGGACTGGACTCTCAAACTATTATGTTAGATCCACTATGGACTGGACTGTCACACTATTATGTTAGATCCACTATGGACTGGACTCTCACACTATTATGTTAGATCCACTATGGACTGGACTCTCACACTATTATGTTAGATCCACTACGGACTGGAATCTCACTATTATGTTAGATCCACTATGGACTGGACTCTCTCACTATTATGTTAGATCCACTATGGACTGGGCTCTCACACTATTATGTTAGATCCACTATGGACTGGACTCTCACTATTATGTTAGATCCACTATGGACTGGACTCTCACTATTATGTTAGATCCACTACAGACTGGACTCTCACTATTATGTTAGATCCACTATGGACTGGACTCTCACAATATTATGTTAGATACAATACAGACTGGACTCTCACAATATTATGTTAGATCCACTATGGACTGGACTCTCACACTATTATGTTAGATCCACTATGGACTGGACTATCACACTATTATGTTAGATCCACTATGGACTGGACTATCACACTATTATGTTAGATCCACTATGGACTGGACTCTCACAATATTATGTTAGATACAATACAGACTGGACTCTCACAATATTATGTTAGATCCACTATGGACTGGACTCTCACAATATTATGTTAGATCCACTATGGACTGGACTCTCACACTATTATGTTAGATCCACTATGGACTGGACTCTTACAATATTATGTTAGATCCACTATGGACTGGACTCTCACTATTATGTTAGATCCACTATGGACTGGACTCTCACAATATTATGTTAGATACAATACAGACTGGACTCTCACAATATTATGTTAGATCCACTATGGACTGGACTCTCACACTATTATGTTAGATCCACTATGGACTGGACTCTCACACTATTATGTTAGATCCACTATGGACTGGACTCCCACACTATTATGTTAGATCCACTATGGACTGGACTTTCACACTATTATGTTAGATCCACTATGGACTAGACTTTCACTATTATGTTAGATCCACTACGGACTGGACTTTCACACTATTATGTTAGATCCACTATGGACTGGACTCTCACAATATTATGTTAGATCCACTATGGACTGAACTCGTACACTATTATGTTAGATCCACTATGGACTGGACTCTCACACTATTATGTTAGATCCACTATGGACTGGACTTTCACTATTATGCTAGATCCACTACGGACTGGACTCTCACAATATTATGTTAGATCCACTATGGACTGGACTCTCACTATTATGTTAGATCCACTATGGACTGGACTCTCACTATTATGTTAGATCCACTATGGACTGAACTCTCACTATTATGTTAGATCCACTATGGACTGGACTCTCACTATTATGTTAGATCCACTATGGACTGGACTCTCACTATTATGTTAGATCCACTATGGACTGGACTATCACACTATTATGTTAGATCCACTATGGACTGGACTATCACACTATTATGTTAGATCCACTATGGACTAGACTCTCACAATATTATATTAGATCCACTATGGACTGAACTCTTACACTATTATGTTAGATCCACTACGGACTGGACTCTCACAATATTATGTTAGATCCACTACGGACTGGACTCTCACAATATTATGTTAGATCCACTATGGACTGGACTCTCACAATATTATGTTATATCCACTATGGACTGGACTCTCACAATATTATGTTAGATCCACTATGGACTGGACTTCCACACTATTATGTTAGATCCACTATGGACTGGACTCTCACAATATTATGTTAGATCCACTATGGACTGAACTCTTACACTATTATGCTAGATCCACTATGGACTGGACTCTCACACTATTATGTTAGATCCACTATGGACTGGACTCTCACTATTATGTTAGATCCACTACGGACTGGACTCTCACAATATTATGCTAGATCCACTATGGACTGGACTCTCACTATTATGTTAGATCCACTACGGACTGGACTCTCACAATATTATGTTAGATCCACTATGGACTGGACTATCACACTATTATGTTAGATCCACTATGGACTGGACTATCACACTATTATGTTAGATCCACTATGGACTAGACTTTCACTATTATGTTAGATCCTCTATGGACTGGACTCTCACACTATTATGTTAGATCCACTATGGACTAGACTTTCACTATTATGCTAGATCCACTACGGACTGGACTCTCACACTATTATGTTAGATCCACTATGGACTGGACTTTCACACTATTATGTTATATCCACTATGGACTGGACTCTCACACTATTATGTTAGATACACTATGGACTAGACTTTCACTATTATGCTAGATCCACTATGGACTGGACTTTCACACTATTATGTTAGATCCACTATGGACTAGACTTTCACTATTATGCTAGATCCACTACGGACTGGACTCTCACACTATTATGTTAGATCCACTATGGACTAGACTTTCACTATTATGCTAGATCCACTACGGACTGGACTCTCACAATATTATGTTAGATCCACTATGGACTGGACTCTCACAATATTATGTTAGATCCACTATGGACTGGACTTTCACTATTATGCTAGATCCACTACGGACTGGACTCTCACAATATTATGTTAGATCCACTATGGACTGGACTCTCACTATTATGTTAGATCCACTATGGACTGGACTCTCACTATTATGTTAGATCCACTATGGACTGAACTCTCACTATTATGTTAGATCCACTATGGACTGGACTCTCACTATTATGTTAGATCCACTATGGACTGGACTCTCACTATTATGTTAGATCCACTATGGACTGGACTATCACACTATTATGTTAGATCCACTATGGACTGGACTATCACACTATTATGTTAGATCCACTATGGACTAGACTCTCGCAATATTATATTAGATCCACTATGGACTGAACTCTTACACTATTATGTTAGATCCACTACGGACTGGACTCTCACAATATTATGTTAGATCCACTACGGACTGGACTCTCACAATATTATGTTAGATCCACTATGGACTGGACTCTCACAATATTATGTTAGATCCACTATGGACTGGACTTTCACACTATTATGTTAGATCCACTATGGACTGGACTCTCACTATTATGTTAGATCCACTACGGACTGGACTCTCACAATATTATGTTAGATCCACTATGGACTGGACTTCCACACTATTATGTTAGATCCACTATGGACTGGACTCTCACAATATTATGTTAGATCCACTATGGACTGAACTCTTACACTATTATGTTAGATCCACTATGGACTGGACTCTCACACTATTATGTTAGATCCACTATGGACTGGACTCTCACTATTATGTTAGATCCACTACGGACTGGACTCTCACAATATTATGTTAGATCCACTATGGACTGGACTCTCACACTATTATGTTAGATCCACTATGGACTGGACTCTCACAATATTATGTTAGATCCACTATGGACTGGACTCTCACACTATTATGTTAGATCCACTATGGACTGGACTCTCACTATTATGTTAGATCCACTACGGACTGGACTCTCACAATATTATGTTAAATCCACTATGGACTGGACTATCACACTATTATGTTAGATCCACTATGGACTGGACTATCACACTATTATGTTAGATCCACTATGGACTGGACTCTCACAATATTATGTTAGATCCACTATGGACTGGACTTTCACACTATTATGTTAGATCCACTATGGACTAGACTTTCACTATTATGTTGGATCCACTATGGACTGGACTCTCACAATATTATGTTAGATCCACTATGGACTGGACTTTCACACTATTATGTTAGATCCACTATGGACTAGACTTTCACTATTATGTTAGATCCACTACGGACTGGACTCTCACAATATTATGTTAGATCCACTATGGACTGGACTTTCACACTATTATGTTAGATCCACTATGGACTAGACTTTCACTATTATGTTGGATCCACTATGGACTGGACTCTCACAATATTATGTTAGATCCACTATGGACTAGACTTTCACTATTATGTTAGATCCACTACGGACTGGACTCTCACAATATTATGTTAGATCCACTATGGACTGGACTCTCACAATATTATGTTAGATCCACTATGGACTGGACTCTCACACTATTATGTTAGATCCACTATGGACTGGACTCTCACAATATTATGTTAGATCCACTATGGACTGGACTCTCACACTATTATGTTAGATCCACTATGGACTGGACTCTCACTATTATGTTAGATCCACTATGGACTGGACTCTCACTATTATGTTGGATCCACTATGGACTGGACTCTCACACTATTATGTTAGATCCACAATGGACTGAACTCTTACACTATTATGTTAGATCCACTATGGACTGGACTCTCACAATATTATGTTAGATACAATACAGACTGGACTCTCACAATATTATGTTAGATCCACTATGGACTGGACTCTCACAATATTATGTTAGATCCACTATGGACTGGACTCTCACAATATTATGTTAGATCCACTATGAACTGAACTCTTACACTATTATGTTAGATCCACTATGGACTGGACTCTCACACTATTATGTTATACCACTATGGACTGAACTCTTACACTATTATGTTAGATCCACTATGGACTGGACTCTCACACTATTATATTAGATCCACTATGGACTGAACTCTTACACTATTATGTTAGATCCACTATGGACTGGACTCTCACTATTATGTTAGATCCACTATGGACTGGACTCTCACTATTATGTTAGATCCACTACGGACTGGACTCTCACACTATTATGTTAGATCCACTATGGACTGGGCTCTCACAATATTATGTTAGATCCACTATGGACTGGACTTTCACACTATTATGTTAGATCCACTATGGACTGGACTCTCACTATTATGTTGGATCCACTATGGACTGGACTCTCACTATTATGTTAGATCCACTACGGACTGGACTCTCACAATATTATGTTAGATCCACTATGGACTGGACTCTCACACTATTATGTTAGATCCACTATGGACTGGACTCTCACAATATTATGTTAGATCCACTATGGACTGGACTATCACACTATTATGTTAGATCCACTATGGACTGGACTATCACACTATTATGTTAGATCCACTATGGACTGGACTCTCACAATATTATGTTAGATCCACTATGGACTGGACTTTCACACTATTATGTTAGATCCACTATGGACTAGACTTTCACGATTATGTTGGATCCACTATGGACTGGACTCTCACAATATTATGTTAGATCCACTATGGACTGGACTTTCACACTATTATGTTAGATCCACTATGGACTAGACTTTCACTATTATGTTAGATCCACTACGGACTGGACTCTCACAATATTATGTTAGATCCACTATGGACTGGACTTTCACACTATTATGTTAGATCCACTATGGACTAGACTTTCACTATTATGTTGGATCCACTATGGACTGGACTCTCACAATATTATGTTAGATCCACTATGGACTAGACTTTCACTATTATGTTAGATCCACTACGGACTGGACTCTCACAATATTATGTTAGATCCACTATGGACTGGACTCTCACAATATTATGTTAGATCCACTATGGACTGGACTCTCACACTATTATGTTAGATCCACTATGGACTGGACTCTCACAATATTATGTTAGATCCACTATGGACTGGACTCTCACACTATTATGTTAGATCCACTATGGACTGGACTCTCACTATTATGTTAGATCCACTATGGACTGGACTCTCACTATTATGTTGGATCCACTATGGACTGGACTCTCACACTATTATGTTAGATCCACTATGGACTGAACTCTTACACTATTATGTTAGATCCACTATGGACTGGACTCTCACAATATTATGTTAGATACAATACAGACTGGACTCTCACAATATTATGTTAGATCCACTATGGACTGGACTCTCACAATATTATGTTAGATCCACTATGGACTGGACTCTCACAATATTATGTTAGATCCACTATGGACTGGACTCTCACAATATTATGTTAGATCCACTATGGACTGAACTCTTACACTATTATGTTAGATCCACTATGGACTGGACTCTCACACTATTATGTTAGATCCACTATGGACTGGACTATCACACTATTATGTTAGATCCACTATGGACTGGACTATCACACTATTATGTTAGATCCACTATAGATTGGACTCTCACAATATTATGTTAGATACAATACAGACTGGACTCTCACATTATTATGTTAGATCCACTATGGACTGGACTATCACACTATTATGTTAGATCCACTATGGACTGGACTCTCACAATATTATGTTAGATCCACTATGGACTGGACTCTCACAATATTATGTTAGATCCACTATGGACTGAACTCTTACACTATTATGTTAGATCCACTATGGACTGGACTCTCACACTATTATGTTAGATCCACTATGGACTGGACTATCACACTATTATGTTAGATCCACTATGGACTGGACTCTCACTATTATGTTAGATCGACTATGGACTGGACTCTCACTATTATGTTAGATCCACTACAGACTGGACTCTCACAATATTATGTTAAATCCACTATGGACTGGACTCTCACAATATTATGTTAGATCCACTATGGACTGGACTCTCACACTATTATG
>NC_084548.2:6800000-6827500 GCF_033978685.3 Nerophis lumbriciformis
AAAAATATATATATATATATTTTATTTTTTTTATTTTTTTTTTTACTTTCAGGAACCTTTTTTTTTTAGATATTTTACTGCCATCACTAACGATATTATATCAGTATTGTATTCAATCATAACAGTCTCATCATTATTTTAAGCCCTCGACTAAAACAATATATATATATATATATATATATATATATATTTTTTTTTTTTACATACCTTACATATTACAATACATACTTTTTTTTCTTTCAGGACCTGCTTTTTTTTTAGACATTTTACTGTCATCACTAGTGATATTGTATCAGTATTGTACTCTATTATAACTGTGTCATCATTATTTTAAGCCCTCGACTAAAACAATATATATATATATATATATATATATATATATATATATATATATATATATATATATATATATATGTATATATATATATATATATATAATTTTTTATTTTTTTTTATTTTTTTTTACTTTCAGGACCTTTTTTTTTTAGATATTTTAATGTCATCACTAACAATATTAAATCAGTATTGTACTCCATCATGACAGTCTCATCATTATTTTAAACTTTACACATTACAATATACTTTTTGTTTTCTTTCAGGACCTTTTTTTATACATTTCACTATCATTAATGATATGTATATGTTGCACTCTTTTATAACTGTGTCATCATTATTTTAAACCCTCGACTTAATACTTTTTTGTACTGTCAGGACCTTTTTTTTTTTTTTTTTAGATATTTTGTAATCACTAATAATAATATATGTGTATGTACTCTATTACAACTTTGTTATTATTTCATTATTATTTTGGTGCTTTCATGACCTTTTTTTTTTAGACATTTTACTGTCATCACTAGTGATATATCTATTTTGTATTCTATTATAACTGTTTTAAACCCTCGACTCAAACAATAAGTTTTTGTACTTTCAGGACCTTCTTTTAGATATGTTACTGTCATCCTAACAATATAATATCAGTATTGTACTCTTTCATAACAGTCTCATCCTTTTTTAACTGTTTAGACATTTTACTGTCATCACTACTGTCACATCTATTTTGTACTCTGTTATAACTATGTCATCATTATTTTAAACCCTCAACCTAAACAATACTTTTTTGTACTTTCAGGACCTTTTATTTAGATATTTAGTAATCACTAATGATATTATACTGTATGTGTATCAGCTGGGATAGGCTCCAGCACCCCCCCGCGATCCCGTGAGGGACAAGCGGTAGAAAATGGATGGATGGACTCTATTACAACTGTATTTTTATTTTTGGTGCTTTCATGACCCTTTTTTTTTTTAGTAGAGATGTCCGATAATATCGACCTGTCGATATTATCGGCCGATAAATGCTTTAAAATGTAATATCGGAAATGATCGGTATCGTTTTTTGTTTTTTTTCATTAAATCAACATAAAAAACACAAGATACACTTACAATTAGTGCTGCTGGTCCACTAATAGTACTAACCTTTAACAGTTAATTTGACTCATTTTCATTAATTACTAGTTTCTCTGTAACTGTTTATTACATTGTTTTACTTTCTTTTTTATTCAAGAAAATTGTTTTAATTTTTTTATCTTATTTTATTGTATTCATTTTTTTTAAAAAGGACCTTATCTTCACCATACCTGGTTGTCCAAATTAGGCATAATAATGTGTTAATTCCACGACGGTATATATCGGTATCGGTTGATATCGGTATCGGTAATTAAAGAGTTGGACAATATCGGAATATCGGATATCGGCAAAAAGCCATTATCGGCAAAAAGCCATTATCGGACATCCCTACTAATAAGATGATATCCTACTAATAAGATTATATCTGTTTTTTACTTTACTTTACTGTTTTTTACTTTTACTAATAAGATTATATCTGTTTTTTACTTTATCATAATAGTCTCATCCTTATTTTTTAAACCCTGGACTCACGCAATACTTTTTTTGTATTTTCAGGTCTTTTTTTTTCTTTTAGATATTTTGTCATCCCTAATTATATTATTTATGTATTTTACTCTATTAGAACTTTATTATTATTTCCAATCATATACATTGTTGGTGCTTTCAGGGCCTTTTTCAGATATTTCACTGTAATCATTAATAATACTATAAACTGTATTGTCCTCTATTATGACGGTGTCATCATTTTTATTTTAAACCCCTGACTTAAATACTCTTTTGTACTTTTAGGACCTTTTTTTTTTTTTTTTTTTTTTACTGTATATCTTAGTCATCATTATTTTCAACCCTCACCTTTCAAGGCATTTTTCTGTATTTTCTCTTTGTTTTTTGTTTTTTAAAGAAATATCACTATTGATGACAACACACCTGTATTGTACTCCATTAGAACTGTGTCATCGTTATTTGTTTTGTCTGTTAACTGGGACTAATATGATATCAAATGTCACAGTGAGGCGTTCAGGGTCTGCTTTGAACCACTATTGAAGTTGCCAAATATGGTTCCTTTCCCGATGAAGCGCTACTGTTATGTTATTAACTATAGTGTGTCTATTAAATGGTTATTGTGCGAGTGTGTGGGTGATGCTATCCCTCTTTCTTTCATTCATTCTCTACACACACACACACACACACACACACACACACACACACACACACACACACACACAGAGAGAGAACCCCCCGTTAAAAGCCTGGGGTGATCCGCAGACATTGTGGCGGTCATGGAGAAGGCGGGCAGTGCATGCACACTCCTGGGTTCAATGAGGGCGTTTAAAGGAGGGGCACACATGGCGGGGGGGGGGGGGGGGGGGGGGGGGTAGGGGGGCGATTGATGTGAACACTTTGGGGACCATGTGGCCTGAGCGGGGAGGATTGTTCACCCCGGGGGGGCTGGGGCGAGTCGGGGGTCTGTACAAGAAACATGGTGGACTGTGTGTGTGTGTGTGTGTGTGTGTGTGTGTGTGTGTGTGTGTGTTGCTTGGTCGGCGTCATCGTTCCTGGAAAGCCTTCGCACCGCTGCAGGGTTAACAAGCGTCAGCCATGCTCCTAACAACATGGGGTGAACGCTAACAGTGTAACCGTGAGTGAGTGAGTGAGTGAGTGAGTGAATGAGTGAGTTCAACTGTCAATCATCTGGGGCGTCACCATGAGTACAGAGGCCAGCATCTTCTCTCTTCACCATCATCACTTCTTCTCAAGTACACGCCCACGTGCTCGCCTCTTGTTCAACCTCCAAGTCCCCCACCCCCCACTACCACGCACACACACGCACACACACACACACACACACACACACACACACACACACACACACTCGGATTTCATAGCTTTTGAAGTGAACATATGCATAGATAAGCATAGGCGCACGCCCACCCCCACATGGCCCCCCATAGACTCCCTTTTGATTTGATGATTGGAATTATGGTCTGCAGCTTTATACATACAGTATATATATATATATATATATATATATATATATATATATATATATATATATATATATATTAGAGATGCGCGGATAGGCAATTATTTCATCCGCAACCACATCAGAAAGTCGTCAACCATCCGCCATCCACCCGATGTAACATTTGATCAGAACCGCACCCGCCCGCACCCGCCCGTTGTTATACATCTAATATAGACGATGCAAGGCATTAGTGAGGTTATAAAGCTTTTGCCTGTTAAAGAAAGGAGACTGATCCAATGCAGCACAGACATTCGCGTGCCACGCTGTCACGACCCAGACGCACACCAGTGCGCAATCATATGGGAGCCGCGCTGAGTGCACCTCCAAGCGCGTCTCGCTGCCGGCGACGGCCAGGTATGGGCCCGACGCTCCAGCGCCATCCATTTTCAGGGCTAGTTGATTCGGCAGGTGGGTTGTTACACACTCCTTAGCGGGTTCCGACTTCCATGGCCACCGTCCTGCTGTCTATATCAACCAGGGTGAGCCCCACCCCTTTTGTGAGCGCACTGCACGCGGAGTGACCCCTGTTACGCGCCCCCGGCAACAGGGGTGGCGGGCAGGTAAGCTGCGCGGGCGGAGCGCGCGGAGTGACCCCTGTTACGAGCCCCCGGCCACGGGGGTGGCGGGCAGGTAAGCTGCTTTTTTTAATTTCATCCGCCCGATCCCGGTTGTGCCCGCAAACCGCGCATCTCTAATATATATATATATATATATATATATATATATATATATATATATATATACATACATACATACATACATACATACATACATACATACATATATATATATATATATATATATATATATATATACATACATACATATATATATATATATATATATATATATATATATATATATATATATATATATATATATATATATATATATATATATGCATATATATATATTCAAGATTCAAGATTGTTTATTGTCATATGCACAGTTAAACAGTTAAGAAAATCTTACTTTGCTAGTCCACCCTTCAACAAGTCACACGGTACTTAGCTAAAAAATAAAAAATAAAAATAAAATTGTATATACAAGGCACAGTAAGTAACATAACATTATTTCACATTCTGATTGCCAGTCAACAGTATAAATATGGAGGTGACATTGGGTCACAGCAGCAGTTAAAGTGTCTTTAGTGATCAAAGGTGAAAAGTGTCTACAGTGATGGTTCACAGTTCGGGGGTGGTCATGGTAGCTGTCGTTTGTTCAAAAAGACAAAAGTAAAAAAAGCATTCACAAGTTAGCATTCACAAGCCTGATGGCCTGTGGGTAGAAACTGTTTGTCAGTCTCGTAGTCCTGGATTTCAGGCTCCTGTATCGTCTGCCTGATGGTAGGAGGCTGAAGAGACTGTGTACTGTCCTTTATGATGTTGTGTGCTCTCCTGGTGGCCCTGGTAGAGTACATGTCCTGTAGCAACCGAGCTATACCGCCCCATATGTGTATGTATGTGCATATATATATATATATATATATATATATATATATATATATATATATATATATATATATATGTGTGTGTGTATTCATACATATATATTCCTCGCGCACTAATTGACTTGAAGAGTGCACTTGCTGCATGTCATGTCATTTTTATACAATATGATTTGCCTGAATGGCTAGGAGACGGTAGTAAATGGACTAGTAAGGACAAATTAAAAAAAAAAAAAAAAAATACAAAAAATAATAATAATTATTATTATTATTATTTTATTTTTATTTTTTTAACTTGGGACTTCCTGCGGGCCGGATTTTGGATGCTGGGGGGCCGTAATTTGGGGACCGCTGCCGTAACATGACAAAATGTGGAGAGAAAAAAACTGTGAATACTTTGATGGCGTGATTTTACATTTTGGGGCTTTATTGGTTCTACTATTTCAGAATAAATGATTAGAAGAACATTCTAAAGTGCAGAGCAATTCCATGATTTGGAAATGGACCAGCATTGATTTCATTAACCCGCCTCTCGCCTCATTGGCCACTTTGGGACAAACCATCAGATGTAGAGCAGCGTCATTAACATGCCATTCATGCCAGACAAACACAAGCGCCTCTTTTAAATCCTATAGATTTCCATTTCACGTGCACACACATTAACACTTAACGGGATCCACCCAGTTACAGAGTCATAAATGAATGCAAGGGGGGGGAATCAATGAGGCAGGCAACAAGAAATTAATCTTTTGCTGAATTCAAAGCATGTTATCTTAGATCCGTAGAGATGGCGTAATTGGATTTATTGTAAAGTGGGTTGTGGCTGCTGCTTTGGAAATGGATGTTTGAATAATTGGACACAATGAGGATGAGAAAACAATCATTGCCTGCTCGAGGAAGAAAATAGGGCTTGTTAAATTTATCAGATGTGCTTCTTCCTCCTCCGCCATATGGAATTGTTGAGGTGCAATGTAAATGAGGGCGTCGTGGCATGAAATGGTGCGTATTACTTACAGTACAGAACACTACTGTTCTACATTTCAATGTCATCACTTACGGAGGTTCATTTTCATTTATTTATTTATTTATTTATTTCAGGCAATGACATAAACAAAAAGTACAAAGTTGACAACACATAATAATATAAATCAATATAGTCTAAAACAGGGGTGCTCATTACGTCGATCGCGAGCTACCGGTCGATCTCGGATGGTGTGTCAGTCGATCACCAGCCAGGCATTAAGAAAATAGTCCTAAAAATGAGCGATCATAAATCTTCACTATGACGTCACTTTCGTCACTTGATTGACATTCACGGCACCCGAGGGTCTTCTGAGATGACGCTGGCTGCTGCCAGCTCATTAAAATTACCGACTGGAAGGCGAGAAACACTTTATTTCAACAGACTCTGGCGCCGTACCTGTCGTCAAAACTCCAAAGACCGACTGCACAGTTGCACAGTTGCGCTAACAAAATACGAGTCTCAGAAAGCTGGCGTGCACAAGCTAGCAAGCTACGGAGTTTGCCGACAATGTATTTCTTGTAAAGTGCATACAAAGGAGTACGGAAGCTGGACAAATAAGATGCCAAAAACCAACCACTTTCATGTGGTATTGGACAGAAAGGAGGACTTTTTTTCTCCTCCATTCGAAAATGCAGACGTTATCAGCACCACTGTCTGATTCCAATCAATGCAAGTCATCACAATCAGGTAATACACCAACTTATATTCTTGTCTTCATGAAAGAAAGGAATCTATATGTGTTAAACATGCCTGTATTATCTTTAAACACCTTAACTTGTTAACAATTTTAACTATATGTGTTAAACATGCTTGCATTATCTTTAAACACCTTTAACTTATTAACAATATTAACTATATGTGTTAAACATGCTTGTATTATCTTTAAACACCTTTAACTTGTTAACAATATTAACTATATGTGTTAAACATGCTTGTATTATCTTTAAACACCTTTAACTTGTTAACAATATTAACTATATGTGTTAAACATGTTTGCATTATCTTTAAACACCTTTAACTTGTTAACAATATTAACTATATGTATTAAACATACTTGTATTATCTTTAAACACCTTTAACTTGTTAACAATATTAACTATATGTATTAAACATACTTGTATTATCATTAAACACCTTTAATTTTTTAACAATATTAACTGTATGTGTTAAACATGCTTGCATTATCATTAAACACCTTTAACTTGTTAACAAAAACATATATTTCATAAAAAAGTAAATATAAATTATATATATGAATGAGGTAGATCCCCACGACTTGATCAATTGAAAAGTAGCTCGCCTGCAGAAAAAGTGTGAGCACCCCTGGTCTAAAAGGTAATGTATAGTATGTAGGGGTGTAACAATACACAAAAATGTCGGTTCGGTACGTACCTCGGTTTAGAGGTCACGGTTTGGTTCATTTTCGGTACAGTAAGAAAACAACAAAATAAAAATCTTTGGGTTATTTATTTGCCAAATTTGCAAAATCTTCCACCAAAAATATTTTTCTTAGTGGAATATTTGATGTGAAGTAATCGGAACCTTAAATAGGTCAATAATTCATAGTAACATTGATTTTGATTCAATATTATGTTTTGAGCAATGACAGTTTGAAAGAAAAAAAAAACAGCTTTGTTTTATTAGTCAACATTGCACCTTTTTCTAAATTACATTTAACCTTTAAGCTTTTTTTATTTCACTTTTGTTATGTTTTTGTTTATTTTAATAGTATTTTTGGAATGTGCCGTGGGCCTTTAAAACGGTTTGGTTCATTTTCAGTACAGTAAGAAAACAACAACATATACATTTTGGGGTTATTTATTTACCAAATTTGCAAAATCTTCCACCAAAAATATTTTTCTCAGTGGAATATTTGATGTGAAGTAATGGGAACCTTGGATAGGTCAATAATTCATAATAACATTGATTTTGATGCAATATTATGTTTTGAGCAATGACAGTTTGAAAGAAAAAAAAACAGCTTTGTTTTATTAGTCAACATTGCAACTTTTTCTAAATTACATTTAACCTTTAAGCTTTTTTATTTCACTTTTGCTACGTTTTTGTTTATTTTAATAGTATTTTTAGAATGTGCCGTGGGCCTTTAAAACATTAGCTGTGGGCCGCAAATGGCCTCCGGGGCACACTTTTGACACCCTTGCTATAGATAATAAAAAATTAAATGTGATCAATCTATGGATAAAAAGCAGAACCTGGCGACGCATGCGCGTTTATCATAACTCTCTCTCTCTCTCTGTCTCTGCCCCTCCCTCACCAATGCTGCTGTGTGCACTATTTGTTTTGTTTTTAACCCCTTCTTAACCCTGAACGTACATTGAAAATACACGCAACCCTAACTCAAAATGCCGGACATTTGAGGCATTTAAGAAACTCCGCAAAAGAGGATATGTCCGGTGAAAAGAGGACGTATGGTCAGTCTATCGTAGCCCGTTAGCGGCTAGTATGCCGTGTGTTGTGCCTCGGTGTGCATTGTTTACACAACGTGCGTTACGCTACTTAATATGTCCGTGTGGAAACTCGTTCGGTACACCTCCGAACCGAACCGGAACCCCCGTACCGAAACGGTTCAATACAAATACACGTACAATTACACCCCTAATAGTTGTCCAGTTTTGCCTGAAAGGGAGTTTTAATTTGTGGTTAATTTGTGTCTTTATTACGGAAGCTTTTTTTTTGGACATTTAATGTATTATTTGCGTTTGAATGTTGTGAATTGAAATGTTTTACATTAACTTATGCTGACAATTTCATTGAATAAAAAATTCTGCATTCAAAATTCAGTGCAGAAATATCAGGTAATTTAAGACTAATGTCTTAATTTAGTAGTAAAGTACCAATGATTGTCACACACACACTAGTTGTGGTGAAATTATTCTCTGCATTTGACCCATCCCCTTGTTCACTCCCTGGGAGGTGAGGGGAGCAGTGAGCAGCAGCTGTGGCCGCACCTAGGAGTCATTTTTGGTGATTTAACCCCCAATTCCAACACTTGATGCTGAGTGCCAAGCAGGGAGGTAATGGCTCCCATTTTTATAGTCTTTGGTATGACTCGGCCGGGGTTTGAACTCACAACCTACCCATGTCAGGGCGGCCACTGAGTAGGTAATTGAGTAATTGAGTCTAGAGTTTTTAAGCAACCAGTATTTCTACACTGATTTTTTTTTTTTGCATGGATTTTTTATTACACTGAATTTTTACACAATAAATTCAAAAACACCATTTCAACAAAAGGCATTTTTAAACGCACACATTTTGCTCACAAACTTGTATTCAATGCAATTGTCAGCATGATTTGATGTTATTCAATTAGATAAATTCAGTATAAAAATATACAAAACCCCAAACCAGTGAAGTCGGCACGTTGTGTAAATGGTAAATAAAAACAGAATACAATGATTTGCAAATCCTTTTCAACTTATATTCAATTGAATAGACTGCAAAGACAACATATTTATTGTTCGAACTGGAAAAATGTATTTTTTGCAAATATTAGCTCATTTGGAATTTGATGCCTGCAACATGTTTCAAAAAAGCTGGCACAAGTGGCAAAAAAAACTGAGAAAGTTGAGGAATGCTCACCAAACACTTATTTGGAACATCCCACCGGTGAACAAGCTAATTGGGAACAGGTGGGTGCCATGATTGGGTATAAAAGCAGCTTCCATGAAATGCTCAGTCATTCGTCAATTCTTGAACAGTTTAAGAGCAACATTTCTCAACCAGCTATTGTAAGGAATGTAGGGATTTCACCATCTACGGTCCGTAATATCATCAAAAGGTTCAGATAATCTGGAGAAAGGTAACGTGTAAAGGATATCACCGCATGGGCTCAGGAACACTTCGGAAAACCACTGTCAGTAACTACAGTTTGTGGCTACATCTGTAAGTGCAAGTTAAAACTCTGCTATGCAAAGCGAAAGCCATTTATCAACAACACCCAGAAACACTGCCGGCTTCGCTGGGCCCGATCTCATCTAAGATGGACTGATACAAAGTGGAAAAGTGTTCTGTGGTCTGACGAGTCCACATTTCAAATTGTTTTTGGAAAATGTGGACGTCGTGTCCTCCGGACCAAAGAGGGAAAGAACCATCCGGATTGTTATAGGCACAAAGTTGAAAAGCCAGCATCTGTGATGGTATGGGGGTGTATTAGTGCCCAAGACATGGGTAACTTACACATCTGTGAAGGCGCCATTAATGCTGAAAGGTACATACAGGTTTTGGAGCAACATATGTTGCCATCCAAGCAACGTTACCATGGACGCCCCTGCTTATTTCAGCAAGACAATGCGTGTTACAACAGCGTGGCTTCATAGTAAAAGAGTGTGGGTACTAGACTGGCCTGCTTGTAGTCCAGACCTGTCTCCCATTGAAAATGTGTGGCGCATTATGAAGCCTAAAATAGCACAACGGAGACCCCCGGACTGTTGAACAACTTAAGCTGTACATCAAGCAAGAATGGGAAAGAATTCCACCTGAGAAGCTTCAAAAATGTGTCTCCTCAGTTCCCAAACGTTTACTGAGTGTTGTTAAAAGGAAAGGCCATGTAACACAGTGGTAAAAATACCCCTGCGCCAACTTTTTTTTGCAATGTGTTGCTGCCATTAAAATCTAAGTTAATGATTATCTGCAAAAAAAAAAAAAACTTTCTCAGTTTGAACATTAAATATCTTGTCTTTGCAGTCTATTCAATTGAATATAAGTTGAAAAGGATTTACAAATCATTGTATTCTCTTTTTATTTACCATTTACACAACGTGCCAACTTCACTGGTTTTGGGTTTTGTAATAAAGACAAGAATTAACCTACATAGTCATTTGTAAAAAAAATACTACAACTCTTAGAAATAATATCAAATAATTAGCTCAGTCCTAATGGCTGCCCCACGAAAAATTAAACGCTGAGAATAAAAAAATGCACAGTTAAATTCATTGAACTAAAATGAATATCACACCGTTTTGTTTCTGTTATTGTGTTGTCTTAACATTGTGCAAATGTGTTCCCTTTAAGAGATGTGTGTACTTTTTCTCCCTTTGCGTTTGCCGTTGTTTTGTTTCCAGTGATGTGCGATACCACTGATTTTCTTTCTGATCCGATATCGAGTAAAAGTCAGGCTGGTATCGGCGATACCGATCCAATACCGACACTTTGTGCAAGTGTACATAATGTGTCTGGTAAAATGTAAAAAGTAGTGTTAAAAAAAGGTTGCTGTATTGATGAATCGTCTTCGAATGATATAAAATCACAAATGATGGCGTTATTGTGTGAATGCTCCGAAGCATTCTCACAATATGGTTTTTTCTACACCAAAATTCATCCATTTATTCAACTTCTTCTTTTTCTTTTCCAGAATTTTGGCGTGCACTACCTTCCACATTTTTCACCCGATTCAAACCGTTCCAACTTCAAACTGTTCAGCCTATTCGAGAATCGCAGGTTTTCCCTTGACAAATTCCAAAAACGCCCAGATTTCCCAGAATTCCAGGTTTTCCGGGACATTTTTGCCATTCAAAATGAATTTGCCGTTTTTCAAACTTAAAGTTAAAAAAGTTAAAGTACCAATGATTGTCACACACACACTAGGTGTGGCAAAATTAGGTGAGGGGAGCAGTGAGCAGCAGCTGTGGCCGCGCCCAGGAATAATTTTTGGTGATTCAACCCCCAATTCCAACCCTTGATGCTGAGTGCCAAGCAGGGAGGTAATGGCTCCCATTTTTATAGTCTTTCCACCATTTCCACAATTTTCAACCTATTCAAACCATTCCACTTTCAACACATTCCACTCATCCTAGACATTCAAACTAATATTTTTCCAAGTTCAAAAAAATTCCAGGAACTTTTGATTTAAAAAAAATTAATAATTAAGAATCGGTACAAATAAGAATCACGATTCATTCGAATTTGATACCCCTAATATGTATGTGTATATATACATACATACATATACATGTATGTATGTATATATACGTGTATATACATATATGTATATACATACATTGTCAGGATTTGTAGGTGCCGAACCCCAAGATGCAGAGAAGGCGGAAGGCATTGTGCGAGAAAACATGATTTAATTAAACACTAAGGCAAAACAACAAACAAAAGGGTAACAACAAAAGGCGCGCACAAGGCGGAGAACAAACTTGGTTATGAACTAAAATAGCACAGAGGCTAACTTTGGACAGGAAACAAAAACACTTACTGTGACACGAAGGAACTAGGACATGAGCAGAGTGAAACAAAAGTAGACAGAGCTACAACGATAAGTGTTAAGACAGGTAGTAATGACATTGGCAATGACACGTAGCTCCTACAATAATCCAGCACTGACTGGAGGGGAAGGCAGGTTTAAATAGCAGCTGGCTGATTGACACCAGGTGTGGCCAGGTGCCAATCAGCCACAGCTGAGGGGACACAGCACTCAGGGAGACAAACAGGAAACAGAACCAAAACAAGAGCGCTGACAGGAAATACTACACACACAGAGGAAAAACTAAAACACAACCAAACTGTCAGGGGAAAGCCTGACACACATACTGTATATGTGTATATACATATATATGTATGCATATGTATGTATGTATGTATAAATGTATGTATTTCTACATATATGTATGAATGTATATATAAATGTATAAATACATATATTATCTATATATGGATATATACATATACTGTAAATGTGTGTACATACATATAAGTGTGTATACATATCATATATATATATATATATATATATATATATATATATATATATATATATATATATATATATATATATATATATGATGTGTATATATTATGTATACACATATACCAAAGGCCAATTTTGCTTATATTTCCTCCTTTGAATTTTTTGACAAATGTTTAAAATCCAAAAATGACAAGTCAATTAAGAAAAACAATAATACGTATTTTTAGAACCAGTCCTATTTGACGGTGTATATATAGTACACTAAGGCCATATCTACTCTTAAAAAAAACCAAAAATATAACTCTGTTTGGTTGGTGTCGGACATTTATCTTTCCACTTTTTCTGTTTCTTATCAGGTTTTGTTGGTTTAGCTTCCATAGTGCTTTCCATCTCTGCTACGTTGTTGACGTCCACGGTTCTGCTGTTTCTTGCCGTAAAGATCTTTCAAGTGACGTAAAAATGCTCCCGCATGGTAAGCAGTGGTAATGCAGTTATGTTAACAAAAAAAAATATATATATATATATGTATATATATTGTACATTTAACATTTGTAGGTGGTATATTGCACAGCAGGTAGTTAAGGACTCAAGCTATGGCCCCATTGTACAGTAAGTGATTGCTTTATTATGTCCGTAGTTTGTACATCTTGTTTAGCACTTAGCAATACTGCTACGTGATGCTTAGTGTTTCATTTAAGTTGGATCTGTTTAGCACACGGCTTCTAAAGTGAGTAGCTCATCTTCTCTATATTCAGGCTCAAAAATATAAAGTTCCGGATCATAATTCGTCCCAAAGTAGACTTTGTTGTCTGTCATTATTGAACCCCATTGGGGTTTCCAGTCCATTCCAACAATTGAATTATGTAGTTTCTGGGAAAAAAAAGTACCTGCCAACCTTTTTTTTCCAGTATATTCCAACTCTCGAGTATAACATTCTGTTTGTGATCAAAATTCCGCTTTCAAAAGAGCCCAAATCCATGCCTGCAAAAGGTTTACGGACAGCTTTACAGTTACTTTTTCAGGCGCTTTACCCCAAAATCCCGGCACGCTAAGGCGGTCAACCCCCCCACCCCCCCAACCCCCTGCTGAGCTTCCAATCTCAGTTCCCACACTTTCAAGACACATCTCTGGTTTTAACATTCACCTCCTCTCATCCTTTTCTTTTCTCTACTCCCTCTCTCCTGTCTCCACTAGTTCACCTCCGGATGATCTGCAGACGCAGGCCCATGCTGTCTTGTTCCGTTCACCTCATATCCCCCCCCGGCCCCCCGCGCCCTCTCATCTTGTCTTCTCATCTTGTCTCTTTGGTTCCCGCTAAGCCCTCCGCTGATTGTTGTGCCGCTTGTCCTGTCAGCGGCGGTTTGATTTACTTCCCAAACTCCAATGTAAGGGCAGGGGAGGGGGTTCCTTCTGGCTCGAGCACTTTGCACACACATTGTTGCAAATTAATGTGGTCACCTTAGCGATCTGTGACCCCCTCAGCACTCTCTTTTTTTTTTACCTCCTCACCTCTGCTGCTAACCGGGGATGTAAAAAAAAAAAAAGTACACTTCTTAACTTCAAATTGATGAGTTTAAAGGGGAAATTCACTTTTCATTTTGTTTTATTTTGGCTATCATTCACAATGTGGGACAAAAACATGTTTTTCCATTTTTTTATACATTCTAAATTGTAAATAAAAGCTAGAAAAAGTCAGCTAACATGATATTCACTCTTTTCTGCCTTTAAAGCGCTCTAAAAACAACAAAAACATTACATGCAATGTAGTAACAGGCACATTCTTAATAAACACGTACTATTTATTTATTTTGCACATTTTAAGCATACAGCGGCGTATTAATTTCACAGACGCATCACAAAGTTCGCTTTTCCCTTTCAGCAACAACTCCTACTAATCATGATAGACAACAAAGTCTACTTTGGGACAAATTATGATCCGAAGCTTTATATTTTTGAGCCCTAATATAAAGAAGATGAGCTCCTCGCTTTAGAAGCCGTGTGCTAAACAGATCCATCTTGAGTGAAACACTAAGCATCACGTAGCAGTATTGCTAAGTGCTAAACAAGATGTACAAACTACGAACATAATAAACCAATCACTTACTGTACAATGTCTGCTCTCACTGGGATGTAAGTGAAGAGCCACCAACTTAGGGGTAATGCAGCAGCAGCAGCTACATATATCAATATAGCTGCATAAGCTAGTTAGCGCTCTGTGGTCATGACGCAGCTACAACAACTACTACTAATAATGACAGACAACAAAGTCTACATTGGGACAAATTATGATCGAAGCTTTATATTTTTGAGCCTGAATATAAAGAAGATGAGCTACTCACTTTAGAAGCCGTGTGCTAAACAGATCCAACTTAAATGAAACACTAAGCATCACATAGCAGTATTGCTAAGTGCTAAACAAGATGTACAAACTACGAACATAATGAAGGAATCACTTACTGTACACTGTCTGCTCTCACTGGGACGCCAGTGAAGAGCCACCAACTCAGGGGCAATGTAGCAGCAGCAGCTAAATATGTCAATATAGCGGCATAAGCTAGTTAGCGCTCTGTGGTCATGACGCAGCTACAACAACTACTACTAATAATGACAGACAACAAAGTCTACTTTGGGACGAATTATGATCCGGAGCTTTACATTTTTGAGCCTGAATATAAAGAAGATGAGCTACTTGCTTTAGAAGCCGTGTGCTAAACAGATCCAACTTAAATGAAACACTAAGCATCACATAGCAGTATTGTTAAGTGCTAAACAAGATGTACAAACTACGAACATAATAAAGCAATCACTTACTGTACAATGTCTGCTCTCACTGGGATGCCAGTGAAGAGCCACCGACTCAGGGGCAATGCAGCAGCAGCAGCTAAATATGTCAATATAGCGGCATACGCTAGTTAGCGCTCTGTGGTCATGATGCAGCTACAACAACTACTACTAATAATGACAGACAACAAAGTCTACTTTGGGACGATTTATGATCGGAGCTTTATATTTTTGAGCCTGAATATAGAGAAGATGAGCTACTCGCTTTATAAGTCGTGTGCTAAACAGATCCGACTTAAATGAAACACTAAGCATCACATAGCAGTATTGCTAAGTGCTAAACAAGATGTACAAACTACGAACATAATGAAGGAATCACTTACTGTACAATGTCTGCGCTCACTGGGACGCCAGTGAAGAGCCACCAACTCAGGGGCAATGCAGCAGCAACAGCTAAATATGTCAATATAGCGGCATAAGCTAGTTAGCGCTCTGTGGTCATGACGCAGCTACAACAACTACTAATAATAATGACAGACAACAATGTCTACTTTGGGACGAATTATGATCCAGAACTTTATATTTTTGAGCCTGAATATAGAGAAGATGGGCTACTCGTTTTATAAGCCGTGTGCTAAACAGATCCAACTTAAATGAAACACTAAGCATCACGTAGCAGTATTGCTAAGTGCTAAACAAGATGTACAAACTACGAACATAATGAAGGAATCACTTACTGTACACTGTCTGCTCTCACTGGGACGCCAGTGAAGAGCCACCAACTCGGGGCAATGCAGCAGCAGCAGCAGCTAAATATGTCAATATAGCGGCATAAGCTAGTTAGCGCTCTGTGGTCATGACGCAGCTACAACAACTACTAATAATAATGACAGACAACAAAGTCTACTTTGGGACAAATTATGATCCGGAGCTTTATATTTTTGAGCCTGAATATAAAGAAGATGAGCTACTCGCTTTAGAAGCCGTGTGCTAAACAGATCCGACTTAAATGAAACACTAAGCATCACGTAAGAGCATTGCTAAGTGCTAAACAAGATGTATAAACTACGAACATAATAAAGCAATCACTTACTGTACACTGTCTGCTCTCACTTGGATGCCAGTGAAGAGCCACCAACTCAGGGGCAATGCAGCAGCAGCTAAATATGTCAGATTTACAAATGTTTTCTTTTGTATACATTTTTTTTAAATGAATTAAGTAACGTTTATGACAACCTTTTTTCCAAAACACAATATAGAATGTGAGATATAACAGGATAATGCATACATTTTCAAAACGGTTACAAAAAAGTGTGACCCCCATACATTTACTGTGGGACCCCATTTTTATCACTTGATGGGGTCCCTGGGACCCCATTTAGAAAATTCCTAGCGCCAACACTGACGGATTATTGGTGCGTGCAAAACAGCAGCAGGTGGCTGTGGCCTGGTTTTAATACTACAATACAATGATTTGCAAATCATTTTCAACCCATATTCAGTTGAATATGCTACAAAGACAACATATTTGATGTTCAAACTGATACACAATTTTTTTTTTGTGCAAATAATCATTAAGTTTAGAATTTGATGCCAGCAACACGTGACAAAGAAGTTGGGAAAGGTGGCAACAAATACTGATAAAGTTGAGGAATGCTCATCAAACACTTATTTGGAACATCCCACAGGTGTGCAGGCTAATTGGGAACAGGTGGGTGCCATGATTGGGTATAAAAACAAGCTTCCCAAAAAATGCTCAGTCTTTCACAAGAAAGGATGAGGCGAGGTACACCGCTTTGTCCACAGCTGCGTGAGCAAATAGTCAAACAGTTTAAGAACAACATTTCTCAAAGTGCAATTGCAACAAATTTAGGGATTTCAACATCTACGGTCCATAATATCATCAAAAGGTTCAGGGAATCTGGAGAAATCACTCCACGTAAGCGGCATGGCCGGAAACCCACATTGAATGACCGTGACCTTCGATCCCTCAGACGGCATTGTATCAAAAACCGACATCAATCTCTAAAGGATATCACCACATGGGCTCAGGAACACTTCAGAAAACCACTGTCACTAAAACAGTTGGTCGCTACATCTGTAAGTGCAAGTTAAAACCATCCTATGCTAGGCGAAAGCCATTTATCAACAACATCCAGAAATGCTGCTGGCTTCTCTGGGCCCGAGATCATCTAAGATGGACTGATACAAAGTGGAAAAGTATTCTGTGGTCTGACGAGTCCACATTTCAAATTGTTTTTGGAAATATTTGACATCGTGTCATCCGGACCAGAGGGGAAGCGAACCATCCAGACTGTTATCGACGCAAAGTTCAAAAGCCAGCATCTGTGATGGTGTGGGGGTGTATTAGTGCCCAAGACATGGTAAACTTACACATCTGTGAAGGCACCATTAATGCTGAAAGGTACATACAGGTTTTGGAACAACATATGCTGCCATCTAAGCGCCGTCTTTTTCAGCAAGACAATGCCAAGCCACATTCAGCACGTGCTACAACAGCGTGGCTTCGTAAAAAAAAAAGAGTGCGGGTACTTTCCTGGCCCGCCTGCAGTCCAGACCTGTCTCCCATCGAAAATGTGTGGCGCATTATGAAGCGTAAAATACGACAGCGGAGACCCCGGACTGTTGAACGACTGAAGCTCTACATAAAACAAGAATGGGAAAGAATTCCACTTTCAAAGCTTTAACAATTAGTTTCCTCAGTTCCCAATCGTTTATTGAGTGTTGTTAAAAGAAAAGGTGATGTAACACAGTGGTGAACATGCCCTTTCCAAACTACTTTGGCACATGTTGCAGCCATGAAATTCTAAGTTAATTATTATTTGCAAAAAAAAAAAATTAAGTTTATGAGTTTGAACATCAAATATCTTGTCTTTGTAGTGCATTCAATTGAATATGGGTTGAAAAGGATTTGCAAATCATTGTATTCCGTTTATATTTACATCCAACACAATTTCCCAACTCATATGGAAACGGGGTTTGTAATCAAATATCATCCCGGGGGCTATAGATAATTAATCTAATCTGAAAACACTCTTGAATTGAGGTATCACTGTATTTCCATATAAAACAATTACACTATATTTGTGAAAGAAGTCTTTCAAGAGAAAAGTGACGGACGTTTTTACGTAGAATGTTTGCATGTTTCCCACAAGTGTGCAGCCGCAGGCTCAGTAGTCCATCTATCGGCATCAACAGTAACTTAAAAGTGCGGCAGCCCCTGAGGAGGTTCTGTGATCCAGTGATTGATGAGGGTCTTAATGGGACAATATGGAGACAAAACCAGGGAGGAAATGACTGCCATCTCCTAACAACTCATTAGCAACAAGTGCAGGCCAGAAAGACTGTGGCGGTGTTCCTAGTGTGTGTGTGCACACAATTCAAAAAGTGTGTAGCAATGAGAGACTTATACCACTCTAGGGCACAATAACACAGAGCCAGCCTCTGGCTCTCTACTTCCTTGGAAAGTGAAGTGAAGCAATGGTAAATATTCTGCCTGTTGTTTCCTCCTTTCATGGAAGTAAAGGGCTAAATCATTTCCCTGGAAGTAAATACAGAGACATAATGACGAGCTGACAGAATTGTCTTCCAGTCAATAATCCATTTACACATAGGGTGGTGCAGACCCCTGCAAAAACTAAACAAGCTCGATTCCCATGTTCATATACAGTGGGGATGTAACCATATACGGGGGTGGGGGGTTATATACACTATGTACATGGCACTATGCACATGTTGACTCCAAGAGTGTGCAAAACAGAATGAGTAAATATATATACACTATAACCACATTATATATATATATATATATATATATATATATATATATATATATATATATATATATATATATATATATATATATATATATATATATATATGTATATATATATCAGTGACATGCGGTGAGGTTGATGGCTGGTGAGGCACTGACTTCATCACAGTCAGATTTACAAACATATGAACCCTAAAGAGTATCTTATTCACCATTTGACTGGCAGCAGTTAACGGGTTATGTTTAAAAGGTCATACCAGCATTCTTCCCTGCTTGGCACTCAGCATCAAGGCTTGGAATTGGGGGTTAAATCACCAAAAATTATTCCCGGGCGCGGCGCCGCTGCTGCCCACTGCTCCCCTCACCTCCCAGGGGGTGATCAAGGGGATGGGTCAAATGCAGAGGACAAATTTCATTACACCTAGTGTGTGTGTGACAATCATTGCTACTTTAACTTAACTTTAACTTTACACATACAAACTGTAGCACACAAAAAAGCACATTTAATAAAAAAAAAACGTTATTATGGTCTTACCTTTACTTATAAATGAAGTCCATGCGCCGCTGTTGTGCTGGATTAATGCACCCCCTGACGGGAGTGTTATATCAACTAAAGCCCTCACTTAAACTTTCCACGTGCAAGAATGAATCTATTTAAAAAGGTGTAACCGAGGGTTTATAAATGTCGCCTATACTGTATGAAACTACAAAATAACAAACAGGGAGGCTCCAGTTTACACGAGGACCACTTTATTTACCTTCTTTCAAAAACTTCCGCTCCACTCCTACGTGTCATCACTTACGCTCTTAGCGCCTTCAAAATAAGAGCTCAAGGCATATACTGTATAACAACGCATAACAGGAACTTAACATCACAAAGAGGAAAGCCCATAAAAATAGGTTACAAAAGTTATTTAATAAGAAGCCAAAAAGTGCAAAAACAATAATGTTCGTGTTGGAGGAGTTGTGAATTAGGTACACATGCAGTCTGCAGGTGTACCTAATGTTGTGGCCCTGCAGTCATTCACAACTCCTCCAACACGAACATTATTGTTTTTGCACTTTTTGGCTTCTTATGAAATAACTTTTTTAAATAGATTCAATCTTGCACGTGGAAAGTTTAAGTGTGGGCTTTAGTTGATATAACACTCCCGTCAAGGGTTGCTGTGCATTCTACAGTGGGGGTGCAGGAGGCGAGCCTCAGCCAGTGTGTCTTTTGCAGCCCTTTTATGATCTCTCAGCACAAGAAATACTTTACACACATACAGTTGTTGACAAAATACACTGTATAATATAATATAATTCATATAGCAATACGGTCTCACTGCACAGCAGGCCAGCAGTTAGCCGAGTCATTGCGCAATCCATGTTGAGGCACTGAGTGACGTGCCTCAACTGGCTGCTGATCACCGCACCGTCTCTTCTCAGTATTTGAACGGCAAATGTGAAAATTGAGCGATTTTGAATAAAAATTATCTAAAACTGGTGAAGTTAAATGGAAAATAACATTATAGTATAATCACTGGATACATATAACAATTTAATTTTTTTTTTTCTTTTTACATTTTTTTTCTTTCCATGATGGAAGGTGAGACCCCGCCTCATATAACCACATATAAATATATATACACTATAACCACACACATATATATGTATATATATATATATATATATATATATATATATATATATATATATATATATATATATATATATATATATATATATATATATATATACACACTATAACCACATATAAACCTGTTTGATGCTTCGGAAAGTTGCTTGGGATCAATTTTGGTTCAGATCAGGTAGAGGTTGAGCTGAGCCATGATTTTATGGCAGTTTTAAAATTGAGTAGGGAAGTTTAAATTTTAAGGTCTGTTGGTAGTGCATTCCACTGTGAGTAATGAATTTGGGGCGGGGGGCGAAGTCTGAGGAACTCCCTCTTTGTAGTACCTGTGAGCATCACTTACTCTGGTGAAATAGTTGGACAGGTACTTGGGGACAGTTTCTCTGAGTATTTTGAATACCAGGCACATTGCAATTTGGTGTACTCTTTCCTCAACTCTAAGCCATCCCAATTTGGTAAAGTGGGCTAGAGTTAGGTGAGTCCTGTGTGGGAGGTTGAGCAGGAGTCTCACCAGCTTGTTTTGGGCGGTTTGCAGTTTTGTTTTTAGTGGCTTGGGGATACTGGTGAACCCTGAGGTGCAGGCGTAGTCAAAATGACACTGTATGAGGGAACCGGCATCGTAGGGTCTTAAGTTGATAAACGCAGAAATACTGCCCAAAAATCTAGTTTTATTATTGATCTTGGAGATTGCTTTTAATGCCATTTTTTTCAGCCGAGAGAGTTTTGTCCAATACACAACCTAGGTAAATGACCTTGTCTTTGCTGGTGTTTATGATATCACCTGCTTTAATCGTAAAGATTTACCTAGGTTGTGCTTGGACCCAAATACGATGGACTCTGTTTTACCCAGGTGTAGTGACAGTTTGTTATCGGAAAGCCAGAGACAGAGATTACTTAGTTCGGTGCTGAGTGCACTTTCAACCGTCAATTTGTCCCCGTCCGAGGCCAGGATCGCAGAATCGTCCGCGAACAGGAACAAATTGCTGTTACATGCGACGTCACCGCCACACTACCGGGAAATGCAGTTAAGCTACGTAAAGTCACTACATGTAGCTTCTTCAGTTGTCTTCTCTACCAAACATCCCAGAACAAGCTAGTCAGATTACTTCTAGACCTCCACCCCAGATCACACCTCACTCCTACAGACTTCTCCAAAGTGGGCTGGCTCAGGGTGGAGGACAGAGTAAAACCACTTGCACTGAGCCTAGTCTATAAAATCCACTACACCTCCCTGATACCGAAGCACATGTCAAACTACTTCCTTAACGTAAATGACCGCCATAACCCATACTTGCCAACCCTCCCGAATTTTCCGGGAGACTCCCGAAATTCAGCGCCTCTCCCGAAAACCTCCCGGGACAAATATTCTCCCGAAAATCTCCCGATTTTCAGCCGGAGCTGGAGGCCACGCCCCCTCCAGCTCCATGCGGACCTGAGTGAGGACAGCCTTTTTTCACTACGGGAGGACAACAGGGTGACAAGAACTGAATCATCCAGACTAGAGATACATTGTATTATTATGTTTATCCTACCTAAAAATAAATATATTTATTAATTAAAAAAAAAAAAAAAAAACTAAATACATTTTTACTATATTTTGCTAAAAACATCAAAATTAATTGTATTTTTATTTTTATTTTTTCTGACTCCTTATTACATCCAGCCATAGAATTTTACAATAAAATGAATATATTTGAAATAATTCATTTTAAATTATCATAATAATTCATTTAAAATGACCATATTTAATTATTGAAATAATTGCTTGTTTATCAACAACTTTAGCATTTTATTCACTACATTTTGAAGCTCTCAGAAGCCAAGTTATGTTATATTCCTTAATATTTATTTATGCAAGTTTGAAGTATCAATTATCCAAACACAGTTTTGTTTGCATATTTTCAGGATGTACAGTATATATATATATATATATATATATATATATATGTATGAAATACTTGACTTGGTGAATTCTAGCTGTCAATATATTCCTCCCCTCTTAACCACGCCCCGCCCCACCCCCGACCACGCCCCCACCCCCCCACCTCCCGAAATCGGAGGTCTCAAGGTTGGCAAGTATGCCATAACCACAACACCAGGGGGAGCTCCACTAACCACGTTAAACCCAGATTCCGAACTAACTAACTAACTAACTAACTAACTAACTCATTCTCCTTCTATGCCACATCAATATGGAATGCACTCCCAACAGGTGTAAAAGAAAGGGCATCTCTATCCTCCTTCAAAACCGCACTAAAAGAACACCTCCAGGCAACTACAACCCTAAACTAACACCCTCCGTTCCACATAATACCTCTTCGGATTGTAAATAATCAAATGTAAACAATCAAACAATCAACTTTTTCTTATACTTTCTGATCTCGCTCTCTTTGTCCACTACTTGCTGTACACATCCTACCAAGTCAGTCCTACACTGTTTCAATATCCATTTCTCTGACGATGCAATTGTTGATGACTGAAGTGTTGATACCAACCAAACCTAACCCCCCGCCCCCCTCCATATCCCACACCCCGGATTGTAAATAATGTAAATAATTCAATGTATATACTCTGATGATTATCTTGTGTGATGACTGTATAATGATGTTAGTATATATCTGTATCATGAATCAATTTAAGTGGACGCAGCTACAACAACTACTACTAATAATGACAGACAACAAAGTGTACTTTGGGACGAATTATGATCCGTAGCTTTATATTTTTGAGCCTGAATATAGAGAAGATGAGCTACTCGCTTTATAAGCCGTGTGCTAAACAGATCCGACTTAAATGAAACACTAAGCATCACATAGCAGTATTGCTAAGTGCTAAACAAGATGTACAAACTACGAACATAATGAATGAATCACTTACTGTACACTGTCTGCTCTCACTGGGACGCCAGTGAAGAGCCACCAACTCAGGGGCAATGCAGCAGCAGCAGCTACATATATCAATATAGCGGCATAAGCTAGTTAGCGCTCTGTGGTCATGACGCAGCTACAACAACTACTACTAATAATGACAGACAACAAAGTCTACTTTGGGACGAATTATGATCTGGAACTTTATATTTTTGAGCCTGAATATAGATAAGATGAGCTACTCACTTCAGAAGCCGTGTGCTAAACAGATCCAACTTAAATGAAACACTAAGCATCACATAGCAGTATTGCTAAGTGCTAAATAAGATGTACAAACTACGAACATAATAAAGCAATCACTTACTGTACAATGTCTGCTCTCACTGAGATGCCAGTGAAGAGCCACCAACTCAGGGGCAATGCAGCAGCAGCTAAATATGTCAATATAGCGGTTATGACGCAGCTACAACAACTACTACAATAAATTTAAAAACATTAAATACAGACAGCAGTGAAGTTTAGATCCATGAAGGAAAGAAGAAAGTGAATGTTTATAACTGAATAGATTTACAAATGCATACAAATGTGTTTTATTTTGTATACATTTTTTTTTTAAGCGGACAAGTTGAAAAACATATTCGAGTTTTAATATTTAGTGGTCAAATGTACGGAATATGTACTTCACTGTGCAATCTACCAATAAAAGTTTCAATCAATCAATCAAACTTAGTTTGGCCTCATGGTCTTAAATCTTTTCCTCTTAACTCACAATGCAGCGTGTGTGCATGTCAGAAGGAATAAGAAAACAAAAAACTTTTTTCCAGACTTTTGTTGGCCTGAACTGAATGACTGGCACCCGAGTAGCAAGAGTAGCCTTTGAAGTCCAACAAAGAAAGAAGTGCTCAGCCTCACTTTCCCTCCTCTTGCCACTCCCTTTGTGGCTGGCTGAACTTACTCTTCTTGGAAGAGACACAAAAGGCTCAGGAGGAGAATAGAGAGACCCCGGAATGGCAGCGACCGCCACACACAGATCTTTTCACTGCTGCTGACCGTTGGAGCCACCAGCCCCGGTGCTCACTAATGTGTGTAATGTGCAGTGAGGCGGTCGTGGCTCAGCTGGTAGAGCGGCAGTCTGGCAACTTGAAATTTCCTGGTTCTGTTCCAGCTTCCGGCATCCTAGTTACGGCCGTTGTGTCCTTGGGCAAGACACTGCATCCACATTGCTTCCGTCAGTCTACCCCAGGGCAACAAATGTAGCTTACCACCATCAATCTGTGAATGTGGAGTGAATTACTGACTAGTGTCTTGAAAAGTGCTATATAAATGTAATCCATTAGTATGATTAATCTAGGGTACATGTGTCAAATTTAGGGCCTGTCACTTCATTTTATTTAGCCCTCGAAAGCCTGGAAATAATATGTATCAAAAAAGTACTGTAACTTATCTTACTAAATGTATTCTTTCTTTCTATTTTGGGAGAAAAAAAAAAAATACTCGATGTAATCGCAAATTATGTTAACTTAAATAATGTCTAATTCTGCAAAAATATATTATCAAACATTCAAACCATTTATTAAATACAAATAATTACTAATAATAATGATTTCAAAGCAAGTTATCCATCAAATTGTGCAATGTAAAAGTAGCAATAGATTTTATGGGAAAATTGTGAAATTTACTGTGGTTTTTACAGCATTTTTCTCTAAATAAAAAAATGTGTACTTTTTTTTAATAAACTGTGGTGCCTTTTTGGCATATACATTAATACGCAAAAAAATCTACAGTTGTTGATATGCGGTAAAAAAACAAACAAACAAACTGGCAGCTCAGGTGCCAAAACTTTACTGTAAAATTGCATTTTTTTTCTATTTACAGTAAAAAAAAAAAAGTACATTTTACTGTAAAATTCTGGCAACTGAGCTGCCTTTTTTTTTTTTTTTTACCATAAAAACAGCAGTACTGTTTTTCTATTTACAATAATATACACTAAATTTTGAGGTGAAATTATTGCAACTTCCCATATTTATTTTTACAATTTAGTTTGAAAAAAATCTACTAAAAAAATGCATTAAAAAATTGTGTAATAATAGCATTCACTGTTAGACGCGGCCCTCTGGGGCCAAACATAACTGCGATGTGGCCCTCAGTGAAAACCACTTTGACATTTCTGATCTATGGTATAGCAGCCAGACATTTGCAAAATTCTATTGCCATACATAAAATGATGGCGTCACTTGATAATGAATTAGTCGATCATGCAAGACATTTACTGCGGTAATATTCCAAAATCTTAAAAAATGTTGCATGTTCGGCTAACTACTGGAGACGAAAATTGATCAAAAGTGCTGTGAATGTGCCTTGACAGAGGACAAGGCACGGGAGAAGCAGGAGACAGCCAGCCCCCAAGCCAGAGAGAGCCCTACCCCATGCCCCACGCGGGCAAACAGACGGGACGCCACACCCAAGTCGGACGCTGCAGACCAGTCTAGGGTGTAGCCCACATCTCGCCCAAAACGACAGCTACTCTTTGGAGTGGAAACCTTCAATAGTCGTTTGTTTTCATTCCCAAAGTTATTGCCATTGTTCCAAGTGAGGTAAAATGCATTGATAGAAGATACAACACAGTTCTCAGGAGATAATTTTTTTAATAAACTGTAGTGCCTTCTTGGCATTTACATTAATACGCAAACAAATCTACAGTTGTTGAGTTGCGGTAAAAAACAAACAAACAAACTGGCAGATCAGGTGCCAAAATTTACTGTAAATCTGCAGTTTTTTCTATTTACAGTAAAAAAAAAAAGAAGTCAATTTTACAGTAAAATTCTGGCAACTGAGCTGCCTTTTTTTTTTACCATGAAAACAGCAGTACTGTTTTTCTATTTACAATATTATACACTAAATTTTGAGGTGCAATTATTGCAACTTCCCTTTTTTTTTTTTTTACATTTTAGTTAAAAAAATCTACTAATAAAATGCATTAAAAAATTGTGTAATAATAGTATTCACTGTTAGAAGTGGCCCTCTGGGGCCAAACATAACTGTGATGTGGCCCACTTTGACATTTCTGATCTATGGTATACAGCAGCAAGACATTTGCAAAATTCTATTGCCATACATAAAATGATGGCGGCACTTGATAATGAATTAGTCAATCATGCAAGAGATTTACTGCGATAATATTCCAACATCTTAAAAAATGTTGCATGTTCGGCTAACTACTGGAGACGAAAATTGATCAAAAGTGCTGTGAATGTGCCTTGACAGAGGACAAGGCACGGGAGAAGCAGGAGACAGCCAGCCCCCAAGCAAGAAAGAGCCCTACCCTATGCCCCACGCGGGCAAAAAGACGGGACGCCACACCCAAGTCGGCCGCTGCAGACCAGTCTAGGGTGTAGCCCACATCTCGCCCAAAACGACAGCTACTCTTTGGAGTGGAAACCTTCAATAGTCGTTTGTTTTCATTCCCAAAGTTATTGCCATTGTTCCAAGTGAGGTAAAATGCATTGATGCATTAATGCATACAGGAGAGAATTTTGCCTGGCCACAGAACTGGTTGTGTTGAGTGCGGAAAAGCCAAACTCTTGGAAAAACTTCCTAGTTCCTGGCCTCTCCGATCGCTCAATCCCACCCACAATGACCCACCATGGGAATTCCAAAGGGGGAGGTGGGGGCGTGGGGGGTTCTGCCAGCAGCATTCCATGCTTCAGACTCCCGGCAGATCCAAGAAACAAAAAGAGAGACGAAGGGAATAATGGATGAGATAGAGAGTAGAAGAAGGGAGGACATGCCAGGGAAAAAGGATGTCAG
>NC_084548.2:6835000-6922500 GCF_033978685.3 Nerophis lumbriciformis
TATATATATATATGTATATATATATATATATATATATATATATATATATATATATATATATATATATATATATATATATATATTATTAATTCTGTGTATTTATACATATATATATAAACAAATGCATATACATGTATATGTACATATACATATGTGTATATATACACACACACATAGAAAACATATACATATCGATGTGTATACGTATATATGTATATATACTGTTGCGTTTTGGACCAGTTGTTCCTCCCAGGGAATTCAAGTCACAAGTCGCTCCCAAGCTCTTTACGACACTTAAAGCTGAGTAGAAAAACCACCAGAGACAGAATAGGTATTTCGTAATATATTTGCAAAGCTTTGCATATATACATTGAGACCAGTCCAGCATAGAACATTCAATCGCCCCGCTAAGATGGTCTGCCCCCTTGACCAAACCCCCTCTCGCTAGCCAAAACACATGCTTATTATCTCTCTCTCTCTAACATTCCTCACTTCAAGGTTAAGCACCCAGTTTTGCAGACAACCAAAAGACCACATTTGGAAGAAAAACACTAGCTGTTTTGTAATATGAAAATGAAATGAAAAGAAGTAACACTTAAATTCGGATGTATGTAAATATCTGCCTCCGACAATACCTATACATATATTTTTATACATACAAATATATCAAATATATGTATATTGTAGCTAAAATACGCTCCAGCGACCACTGCGACCCCGAAGGGAATAAGCGGTAGAAAATGGATGGATGGAGGGTATATATATATATATATATAATTATATTATATATATGTGTGTGTGTGTGTGTGTTTTTACATGCTATATTGTTTTTCTGCAGGTGCACATGTGGGCTTCCCGCCTCCCGTGGAGCCTTGAAGAACACACACGTGCGTGCTCTCCAGGACTTTATGTCCTAACTTTTCCAAGTGGGGGACCAACATGTGCCAGAGGCAGCCATGGGTACTCGGGGCCTCCTTTAGCACGTGAGTTTGACCATGCGGCCGCTCTTTAGCATGTGTTCCCCCCCCGCCCCCCTTTCCTTTCTTCCTTGAAGATGGTAGTCACAGGAGGACTAAGAGGGGTTTTTCCCCACAAGGGTCACCAAACCTCAGGGTTACGTTCTGTGTGTGTTCTTTGTTACAGATGCGCGTCCAAGAATATTTGTCCATATGTGGGCCTGTTTGGTCTGGTTATGAGTACATATGCAGTCACATGGCTGAGAGAGTGATGGCTTGCATGTTTAGCTTGGCTTTGATGCTGTGGGACTCGATCCTGACTGCAGAATTTGGCTGGCAGTAATACGTGTGTGTTGCCAAGGCAACCTGGCATCCAAAGGGGAGCAACCCTGTTTGACAGTTTTTGGCATTTCCCTCTAGCTGGGGTTAGTTCAGTCCACATGAACAATGGTGTGGAAAAGGGGGCCATAAATGTAATATTTACGCACCCGCTTGGCCTCCGGAAATAAATCAATGATTTGTATTTTGTTATTATTCTGACTGAAGCGCACGGTCCGGTCCAAGTATGTCAGTGTGTCAAATCGACCTTATGTAGCGTTCATAATGTTGCTTACACGCTTTGTGCCTCATTTAACGTTTGTTGACCTGAGCGGCAATAAATCTCAAGTCATTAATGTCATACAGTCAAACAAACGACACTTTGGGTAAGTCGTGAACACAACAGTTCACTGATTGGAGATCAATCACCAACACGGGACGGAAAAGCTTTCGAGCGGAAACAGCGTGGAGACAGAAGAGGGAGGGCGGGCGTGTTTTGGCTTAAAAACTGGGCGAGGTTGGGGCGATGTAGACGATAAAAACTCGTCCGAGGATAAAACGTTTAATACCATCGTTTCATCGCGATAATGCATGATGATGCCTGGCAAATTTGACAAGAGAACGAAGGCTTCCTCAATGCACTGCAGAATCCTCGCGAGCTGCTGATGTCCCTCCACAATATATATATTAAGTTAAAGTTAAAGTACCAATGATTGTCACAAACACACTAGGTGTGGGGAAATAATTCTCTGCACCATCAACCTTGAACACCCCCTGGGAGGTGAGGGGAGCAGTGGGCAGCAGCGGTGGCCACGCCCGGGAATCATTTTTGGTGATTTAACCCAATTCCAACCCTTGATGCTGAGTGCCAAGCAGGGAGGTAATGTATATATATATATATATATATATATATATATATATATATATATATATATATATATATTCACAACTCCTCCAACACGAACATTATTGTTTTTGCACTTTTTGGCTTCTTATTAAATAACTTTTGTAACCTATTTTCATGGGCTTTCCTCTTTGTGTATATATATATATATATATATATATATATATATATATATATATACACATACATATATATATATATATATATATATATAAAACAGAGGCTATTTCATCCCTACCAGCCACTTCGTCCAGCTCCTCCCGGAGGATCCTGAGGCGTTCCCAGGCCAGCCGGGAGACATAGTCTACCCAACGTGTCCTGGGTCTTCCCCGTGGCCTCCTACCGGTCGGATGTGCCCTAAACACCTCCCTAGGGAGGCGTTCGGGTGGCATCCTGACCAGATGCCCGAACCACGTCATCTGGCTCCTCTCGATGTGGAGGAGCAGCGGCTTTACTTTGAGCTCCTCCCCGGATGACAGAGCTTCTCACCCTATCTCTAAGGGAGAGCCCCGCCACCCGGCGGAGGAAACTCATTTCGGCCGCTTGTACCCGTGATCTTGTCCTTTTGGTCATAACCCAAAGCTCATGACCATAGGTGAGGATGGGAACGTAGATCGAGCGGTAAATTGAGAGCTTTGCCTTTCGGCTCAGCTCCTTCTTCACCACAACGGATCGATACAGCGTCCGCATTACTGAAGACGCCGCACCGATCCGCCTGTCGATCTCACCATCCACTCTTCTCTCACTTGTGAACAAGACTCCCAAGTACTTGGGGCAGGGTCTCCTCCCCAACCCGGAGATGGCACTCCACCCTTTCCCGGGCGAGAACCATGGACTCGGACTTGGAGGTGCCGATTCTCATCCTAGTCGCTTCACACTCGGCTGGGAACCGATCCAGTGAGAGCTGAAGATCCTGGCCAGATGAAGCCATCAGGACCACATCATCTGCAAAAAGCAGAGACCTAATCCTGCAGCCACCAAACCGGATCCCCTCAACGCCTTGACTGCGCCTAGAAATTCTGTCCATAAAAGCTATGAACAGAATCGGTGACAAAGGGAAGCCTTGGCGGAGTCCAAACCTCACCATAATGTTTGTATGATAATCTTAATTCAAAACGGTAATACTAATCTCGGTTGTGATTAATACCGTTTATTGTTACATCCTTAATTAGATGTTACCTTCCACCGACTGTATTCCTGCCTGCACGCTGAACAATCAAGACAACTTGACTATACCAGGCCATTGCCTCAAGAGTCTTAGATCAAATGTAAATAGCACTGACAAAGAATAATAAACGTTTGCAGCAGTGACGTGCAGTCACTAGAGGCAGGTGAGGCGGGGCCTCACCTGCCATCATGGAAAGAAAAAAAATGTAAAAAGAAAAAAAAAAAATTAAATTGTTATATGTATCCAGTGATTATACTATAAAGTTATTTTCCATTTAACTTCACCAGTTTTAGATTATTTTTATTCAAAATCGCTGAATTTTCACATTTGCCGTTCAAATACTGAGAAGAGACGGTGCGGTGAACAGCAGCCAGTTGAGGCACGTCACTCAGTGCCTCAACATGGATTGCGCAATGACTCGGCTAACTGCTGGCCTGCTGTGCAGTGAGACTGTATTGCTATATGAACTATATTATACATTTCCATAGTTTAGTTAGCTGAGGTATATAATGTACAGTGTATTTTGTCAACAACTGTATGTGTGTAAAGTATTTCTTGTGCTGAGCGATCATAAAACGGCTGCAAAAGACGCACTGGCTGAGGCTCGCCTCCTGCACCCCCGCCGTAGAATTGTTATATCAACTAAAGCCCACACTTAAACTTTCCACGTGCAAGATTGAATCTATTTAAAAAAATTATTTCATAAGAAGCCAAAAAGTGCAAAAACAATAATGTTGGTGTTGGAGGAGTTGTGAATGACTGCAGGGACACAACATTAGATACACATGCAGACTGCAGGTGTACCTAATTCACAACTCCTCCAACACGAACATTATTGTTTTTGCACTTTTTGGCTTCTTATTAAATAACTTTTGTAACCTATTTTCATGGGCTTTCCTCTTTGTGATGTTAAGTTCCTGTTATGCGCTGTTATACAGAATATGCCTTGAGCTCTTATTTTGAAGGCGCTAAGGGCGGAAGTGATGTCACGTTGCCATACCTGCCAACTTTTGAAATCAGAAAAACCTAGTAGCCAGGGTCCAGGGGCCGCAGGCCCCGGTAGGTCCAGGACAAAGTCCTGGTGGGGGGTTCAGGCCGACGCAAAATGATTGATTGCATTCAGACAGGTTAAAATGTTGCTAAAACCATCACTTTTCTATCAGTCACAGTGACTTTTCAAAACAAAAATAGTACAGCAAAAATCATATGGGTTGATTGACATGTTTATTCTGTAAGCTAACTTCAATAGTTTGAAATTATTTTGACAGTTAATGCCAGTTATCCTGTCAACCTTTCACAAGACTTAAATTTGTGAATTGAAAGTATAAACAGTAAACAGTAAACAAATGGTAAAACAGTACTAAACAATTCCATAAAAAAAAAAAATTGGTGTCATTATTAACTTTCTGTCCAAGCTTGTATAATCTACTGCCTTGTTCAATTGTAAAAAATATTCTGTGCCTAAAATTCACATTTCTATCACAATTATCATACTGTAAACATGGTAAGCTAACTTCATTAAAATTAATAGTCCTGTCAATAGCATGGAATTACAATTCAAATGTAGTTTTTTTGGAAGCCTTTCAAAAGAATTCAAAATATGAATATATATATATGAAAATCTTGTCTGCACAAGGTGCAATTCGCGTAGTTTTCACCCTTTTTGGAACGGATAATTATTCCCGGATAGGCTTTTGAATATTCTTCACGGAATGACTGCAGTTTTCTTTTCGGTTTAAGACTCGTTTGCGATTTTTCTCCGGCTGATTCCATGATCGTTCGCTCGTTTGGAAACAATGACAACTGGTGCCTCGTGCTTGGCAGCGGTGCTATAAATAGCCTCGCGCATGGCATTCGGAATGGCTCGATAGGAAGTTACGAAAAGCAGTATCGATTGTCATTGTTGTTACGCGATTTCGTGAATAAAACTTAATTTTTTTTTTTTTTTTTAATTAATGAAAAACCGTATTTTTTATCACTGCAACCGTAACCCGGAATAGGTTGATGAAAACCGTACTAATTACGGGAAAACCGGAGTAGTTGGCAGGTATGCGTTGCGGAGGTTTTTGAAAGAAGGTAAATAAAGTGGTCCTCGTGTAAACTGGAGCCTCCGTGTTTGTTATTTTGTAGTTTCATACAGTATAGGCCACATTTATAAACCCTCGGTTACACTTTTTTAAATAGATTCAATCTTGCACGTGGAAAGTTGAAGTGAGGGCTTTAGTTGCGGCGCATGGACTTAATTTCTAAGTAAAGGTAAGACCATAATAACGTTATTTTTTATTAAATGTGCTTTTTTGTGTGCTACAGTTTGTATGTGTAAAGTTAAAGTTAAGTTAAAGTACCAATGATTGTCACACACACACTAGGTGTAATGAAATTTGTCCTCTGCATTTGACCCATGCATCCCCTGGATCACCCCCTGGGAGGTGAGGGGAGCAGTGGGCAGCAGCGGTGCCGCGCCTGGGAATCATTTTTGGTGATTTAACCCCCAATTCCAACCCTTGATGCTGAGTGCCAAGCAGGGAAGAATGCTGGTATGAGCTTTTAAACATAACCCGTTAACTGCTGCCAATCAAATGGTGAATAAGATACTCTTTAGGGTTCATATGTTTGTAAATCTGACTGTGATGAAGTCAGTGCCTCACCAGCCGTCAACCTCACCGCACGTCACTGGTTTGCAGACTTATCAGCTGAACGTTTTGAGCATGCATTAGGTCGAGGGCAAATTCCTAAAAAGTGAGGGTGTAGCCCAGACCCTCCAGAGGTTCCATTCTGGAGATTCCAGAGGCGCGACCTTGCGTGTGTTATCATGGCCTTGTCAATATGGAATGAGATGCTGGACAACGTCAGGCCGCACACTGTATTCATTTAGTTGAGTCACATTTGTGAAGAGACAATCATTAGATCTTCTTCCCGCATCGGAGACGTTGTTATTGCTGCGCTGTTTACAAATGGCTACCGTGCTGCGTGTGAAAGCTGCGACCTGAAGCGGGACTCCACCATAAACACCTCGCACCCGTTGACATTTGCCGAGAAGCGGCACTGTGGGCTGCGGTGAGACGGAGGGGATTCTAGAAAACAACACAGCGCTTTACGAGAAATAGGAAGTATGTGGTCACGTGATCAGATAGCGAAACTCCTCTGGATGGGGGAGATAATGCTTTTTGTTTACCATTCTTCTCACCGCTTCTCTGAAAGCGTGACATGGACAGTTACGATGAATTCATGGAAATATGATAGTTTTGTAGGTAATTGTACATAGACTACTTAAAGAGAATGACATGATATTAAATATGTTTAAATGTTAGTGCACAGACTCAAGGCTGAGGAAACACAAAGATGTCTAACTTGTTATGTTGGACTGCCCCCTTCTGGTCACACGAGTTCATAAATGTACATCATCTTTGTGAATATATACTTTATCAGCCTGCAGTAAATTAAATGGAGACAAATGATAATATGAATCCACAGTAAATTATCTCAGTTTACTGGTTGCCATTTTAGTCGAAAAGGTTTTTTTACATTATTAAAAAATACATTATATAAATAAAGACATTGTGGATATGGATGTCATTGTTAACTTTGCATGTTTCCACTCTCTTAAACTTGCAATAGATCAAAAATAATAATACTAATAATACATTGGGGTGTGAATCTTTCGGCACCTAACGATGGTATCCGATTTTGATTCCTGTGGTGACAATTTGATTCAGTATCCAGTCTCGATTCAACACGATTCTCGCAATCTATCATTTTGTATAATTATGATTTTATTAATTTTTTTTATATCGGTCATAGGGTAGAAAAAACACCTTCTGGTTGCATTGAGATGGCCTAAAAACATATGTTTTTAAATGTATTCTTATAAAATTAATGATATATATTGTGAATGTACTTTTTGCTGCACCCCTTATATATATATATATATATATATATATATATAATTTTGTATAATTATGATTTTTTTTTTAAGCATTTTAATCGGTCATAGGGTAGAAAAAACAACTTCTGGCTGCATTGAGATGGCCTAAAAACATTTTTTTAAATGTATTCTTATAAAATTAAGTATATATATTATGAATGTACTTTTTACTGCACCCCATATATATATATATATAAATATATATATATATATATATATATATATATATATATATATAAATATATATATATATATATATATATATATATATATATATATATATATATATATATATATATATATATATATATATATATATATATATATATATATGTGTGTGTGTGTGTGTGTGTGTGTGTGTGTGTGTGTATATACATATATATATATATATATAGTCTAATATTTTGTATATATGTTTTTTTGTGTTTTTTTAATCGGTCATAGGGTAGAAAAAAAACCTTCTGGTTGCATTGAGATGGCCTAAAAACATATTTTTCTTAAATGTATTCTTATAAAATTAATTATATATATTGTGAACGTACTTTTTACTGCATCCTTTATATATATATATATATATATATATATATATATATATATTTATGCATATAAATATATATATATATATATATATATATATATATATATATATATATATATATATATATATATATATATAAAACCTATTATTTTGTACAATTATGATTTTTTTTAAGCATTTTAATCGGTCATAGGGTAGAAAAAACAACTTCTGGCTGCATTGAGATGGCCTAAAAACATTTTTTTAAATGTATTCTTATAAAATTAAGTACATATATTATGAATGTACTTTTTACTGCACCCCATATATATATATATATATATATATATATATATATATATATATATATATATATATATATATATATATATATATATATATATATATATATATATGTGTGTATATACATATATATATATAGTCTATTATTTTGTACATATGTTTTTTTTTGTTTTTTTAATCGGTCATAGGGTAGAAAAAAAACCTTCTGGTTGCATTGAGATGGCCTAAAAACATATTTTTCTTAAATGTATTCTTATAAAATTAATTATATATATTGTGAACGTACTTTTTACTGCACCCTTTATATATATATAAAGGGTGCAGTAAAAAGTACGTTCACTCATTTATATTTATATATATATATATATATATATATATATAAATATATATATATATATGGATATATACATATACTGTAAATGTGTGTACATACATATAAGTGTGTATATATATCATATATATATATATATATATATATATATATATATATATATATATATATATATATATATAATATATATATAATATTTTTTATTTTTTTTAAATGATGTTATTGTGTACTGTATCTTTGAATTGTTAAAAATACATGTAAAACAATACACACAGAATATTATTTAATGTATCTATTTATATTATTCATGTATAACATTTAAATACAAATGTATTCAAACCAAAAACTGTTTATTGGTCCAACTGGCAATACTGTAGTTTGTTACACCAACAACACAATAACATTTAAACAGTTTAACCCAAATATTATTAGATTGAAAGCTTATACATTTGAAAAAAAGAGTATAATATACAATAGTGGTTAGGTATTTATGAATTAATGCTCATTAAAACGGTAGTATGCATGTGTGTATTATACCGTAGCATTGTGTTTGTTTACTTCTTGGTAAAATACCCTTTCCTAAAAAAGAATGATGACTGTGTGAAAGAGGTGACACTTTTACACCAAGTCTGTTCTCTCTTTCTCTTTTCTGTGAAATCCATCAAACCTCACTTCCTGTTTTCATGGTGTCCATTTGACCTATAAATGAAATGTGTCACCATGAGTGGAGCACTGAACTATGGGCCGATGGTTGCAATGATTAATTGATTAGAAAAAATATTCGATTTATATTCTGTTGCTTTGACTAATCGTTAGTGCTACAAATAAAAATGTATCAAATCCGGACCGCATTGAGTGCCTGGAACATTAAATACGCAAACATACTTTAAGCACGTCCACTGCAATAGAGCGGTGGTTTGTGGGTATATTTTTCAAAATATTTGTTTATTTCAATTGTTTTTCCGTAATATATGTATTGAGGCTATAAAGTGTATTTTATCCGATTACTCGAACATAATAATTGATAGATTACCCGATTACTAAAATAGTCATTAGCCTCAGCCTTAGTATGGAGCCAGAACCCTGTCAGTATTTTAGGAATAGTATCAATCAATCAATGTTTATTTATATAGCCCTAAATCACAAGTGTCTCAAAGGGCTGCACAAGCCACAACGACATCCTCGGTACAGAGCCCACATAAGGGCAAGGAAAAACTCACCCCAGTGGGACGTCGATGTGAATGACTATGAGAAACCTTGGAGAGGACCGCATATGTGGGTAACCCCCCCCCCCCCCCCCCTGTAGGGGAGACCGAATGCAATGGATGTCGAGTGGGTCTGACATAATATTGTGAGAGTCCAGTCCATAGTGGATCCAACATAATAGTAAGAGTCCAGTCCATAGTGGGGCCAGCAGGACACCATCCCGAGCGGAGACGGGTCAGCAGCTCAGAGATGTTCCCAACCGATGCACAGGCGAGCGGTCCACCCCGGGTCCCGACTCTGGACAGCCAGCACTTCATCCATGGCCACCGGACCTGTGCCCCCCCTCCACAAGGGAGAGGGGGGCAGAGGAATAAAGAAAAGAAACGGCAGATCAACTGGTCTAAAAGGGGGGTCTATTTAAAGGCTAGAGTATACAAATGAGTTTTAAGATGGGACTTAAATGCTTCTACTGATAATAGTATTGAAACTAAATCAAAAATTTGAATCGTAACAATTTTAATTGAAAAAAAAAAAAAACTAACAAAAAAAATATATATATTTTATGTGGATATATTTTGTATGGGGCCCCTAAAGGGACATGGGGGAATTATTTTTTTTTAGTACGGAGCCCCTAAAGGGACATGGGGGAAATATATTTTTTTATAATCTTTTTTATTTTTTTTAAATTTTTTTGTTAGACATGTATCTCGTGCGCAAGAAAAAGTTTCTCGTGCGCACAAGATACATGTCTAAAAAATAAAAAAAATAAAAATATATATACATATTTTTTTTATAACTTTATAAAAAGTTTTTTGTGCGCAGGAGAAAGTTTCTCCTGCGCACGAGATACATATCTAAAAAAAACCAAATAGATAAAAAATTATTTAAAAAAAAAATTCCCCCATGTCCCTTTAGGGGCTCCGTAATTTTGTATTAATTAATTAATTTTGTAACGTTATGTTCAAATTTGTTTTACATGATTATCGCCCCCCTCCAGGCAAAACCATTGCCATTAAGTTGAAACGGAAAAAAAAGAAGTGATAAAAGCAAAAAAAAAAAGTAAAAAATCAGAAAATTGGAAAAACAAATACAAAAAAATCCACAAAAAATTTACTTTTTTTGATATTTTATTGTTTAATTCAACATTTTACAATACCAATACGTGTCTCAGTGTCAATACAACTGTTTCTACAATGCCAAGTGCTTTTTAATACCATCACTTGGCAGTGTTCTGGCTCCATACCCTATATTTGGGACACCATCCCGTCTCCGCTCGGGATGGTGTCCTGCTGGCCCCACTATGGACTGGACTCTTACTATTATGTTGGATCCACTATGGACTGGACTCTCACAATATTATGTCAGACCCACTCGACATCCATTGCATTCGGTCTCCTCGAGAGAGGGGGGGTTTACCCACATATGCGGCCCTCTCCAATGTTTCTCATAGTCATTCACATCGACGTCCCACTGGGGTGAGTTTTTCCTTGCCCTTATGTGGGCTTTGCACCGAGGATGTCGTTGTGGCTTGTGCAGCCCTTTGAGACACTTGTGATTTAGGGCTATATTAATAAACATTGATTGATTGATTGATTTGTGCATTCGTTTTGTTTTTCTACGGAATGAAACCGGACAATGTCATCAATAACAGAACTTGCAAAAAAAAATGTTTAATAAAAACATAGCAAAGAAAGCTTTACTATATATAGCTCACTAATTTGCAGGGCTAAACCATTAAAATTGTCAGAATAGCTCTGCAGAAGAAGGCGAATACGATAATTACACTAGGAAGGGACATTACTGTGTTTTTACTCACAGGACAGCATCCGCAGCAAGAGATAACACCCATCCATCTAGATTATCACAAGAAATAAACTAATATGGTTTGATAATAGCATCTGAAGTCCTGCTGAAGTAGCAGCTCAGTCCATCTTAGCGGCCTGTTTTAGGACCTCTATCAACACTTGCTGCAGTAAACGTCATTCCTTCCATATCCAACCCCCCCCCTTCTTAGAGCGGCGTGTATACATTTCACCAGAGGCATCCCCTGTAGTAGATTACACACACACTACTACCACTCAGAGATCTCGGCTTACTGTTTATCATCATTTACAGTCTGGAAGTGCATTCTACATTCACTGCGGTGTCACTTAAGCAAATAGCAACTGTGATCCATCTCACAATATGAGCCTGTTTTGGCATAAATCATGTGTGCCGTCTTAAAGTCTTAAGTGGATATTGGCAACATGCCACTGTAAAGTTACATTTCTCCCCTTCATTAAATACCATCACTGCTTATACAGTACTGTATGCGCAGCCCATCTTCTAGGGCAGTGTTTTTCAACCACTGTCTGGTGTGCCATGGGAGATTATCTAATTTCACCTATTTAGGTTAAAAATATTTTTTGCAAAGCAGTAATTACAGTCTGCAAATGATGTGTTGTTGTTGAGTGTCGGTGCTGCCTTGAGCTCGGCGGAGTAACCGTGTAATACTCTTCCATATCGGTAGGCGGTAGCCGGTAGCTAATTGCTTTGTAGATTTCGGAAACAACGGGAAGCAGCGTGCAGGTAAAAAGGTATCTAATGCTTAAACCAAAAATAAACAAAAGGTGAGTGCCCCTAAGAAAAGGCATTGATGCTTAGGGAAGGCTCTGCAGAACGAAACTAAAACTGATCTGACTACAAAGTAAACAAAAACGGAATGCTGGACGACAGCAAAGACTTACAGCGTGTACATGACATGACAATCAACACCAAAATAGGAGCGCAAGACAAGAACTAAAACACTACACACGGGAAAACACCGAAAAACTCCAAATAAGTCACGGACAGGTCGTGACAGTAGACCTACTTTGAGACAAGAGCTATAGTGATGCATGCTTGGTTATGGTTATGGTTTGAATTCATATCCGACAATTGCGACAACGACTTTTTACTGTCAACTGACATTGTTTTTTTAGCGATTTGTGCTGGTGGTGTGCCTCCGGATTTTTTCAACGCAAAAAATGTGCCTTGGCTCAAAAAAGGTTGAAAAACACTGTTCTAGGGATGCAACGATATGGTAATTTCCTATCACGGTAAAATGATCACGGTTATCATTACCGCGGTATTGTTGAATATGCTTAAAAAGTACTTACCGTATTTTCCGGACTATAGTGCACACTAAATTCTGGAAGAAATAAATATTTTTCGATATATTTGCTGCACCGTACTATAAGCTGCAGATATATATATATATATATATATATATATATATATATATATATATATATATATATATATATATATATATATATCAGTGACGTGCAGTCAGGGGAGGCAGGTGAGGCAGGGCCTCACGTGCCATCATGGAAAGAAAAAAAAAGTGAAAAAAAAAAAATAATAATTGAATTGTTATATGTATCCAGTGATTATACTATAAAGTTATTTTCCATTTAACTTAACCAGTTTTAGATTATTTTTAATCAAAATCGCTGAATTTTCACATTTGCCGTTTAAATACTGAGAAGAGACTTGCAGTGAGTCACCAGCCAGTTGAGCCTCACCATGGATTGCGCAATGACTCGGCTAACTGCTGGCCTGCTGTGCAGTGAGACCGTATTGCTATATGAATTATATTATACATTTCCATAGTTTAGTTAGCTGAGGTATATAATGTACAGTGTATTTTGTCAACAACTGTATGTGTGTAACGTATTTCTTGTGCTGAGCAATCATAAAACGGCTGCGAAGACGCACTGGCTGAGGCTCACAGTAATCCCGCCTCCTGGTGGTAGAGGGCGCTACTGATCCCAGTGTTCATTCTTGCGACTACTCCGCTGCAGAATAAGTGACAACAAGCAGCAACAGTTAGCAAGTCAAGTGCAACGGCAGCGATCGTTCATTTTTTTAACATGGAGGATTACATATCTAAAATAAAACAGTTTTCTAAACTGGACTTTCAATGGAAGCAGGAGGTAATAATTAAAGGAAGATCTCCATCGAGACAGAGAGACTTTTAAAACTGAAGAAAGATACGGAAGACTTCTATAAACAAGTTATCGATGCTTTTGTTCAGAAGGAGCGGCGCATGGACTTCATTTATAAGTACATTTTTTATTAAATGTGCTTTTTTGTGTGCTACAGTTTGTATGTGTAAAGTTAAAGTTAAGTTAAAGTACCAATGATTGTCACACACACACTAGGTGTGGTGAAATGTGTCCTCTGCACTTGACCCATCCCCTTGATCACCTCCTGGGAGGTGAGGGGAGCAGTGGGCAGCAGCAACGCCGCGCCCGGGAATCATTTTTGGTGATTTAACCCCCAATTCCAACCCTTGATGCTGAGTACCAAGCAGGGAAGAATGCTGGTATGAGCTTTTAAACATAACCCGTTAACTGCTGCCAATCAAATGGTGAATAAGATACTCTTTAGGGTTCATATGTTTGTAAATCTGACTGTGATGAAGTCAGTGCCTCACCAGCCATCAACCTCACCGCACGTCACTGATATATATATATATATATATATATATATATATATATATATATATATATATATATATATATATATATATATATATATATATATATATCAGGCTCGATTGGATGATGTGGTTATTTACTGGTAGCTGCAATGAGTGATCAGAGCGCACATACACACAGTATGTGGTTAGCACCTCCGCTGGTTTTGATGCCATTAGCAGAGTGCAGGAAGTCTACTCAAGTACACAACATTATCATATTTTTACAATTACATGAAATGCAATTACAGATGTAACTTAATACAATGGTTTTGATTAGTATACTTTTGTCCGTGTGATCGTATCGTGGTTTTAACTTGCTTTTATCTTTACTGGTATTACAATTAATTCAATACAACATATGCTTTGCTTGGTTTTTAACCAACACCATCCTTTTTTTTTTATTTATGAAATAGAAAATAGAAAAATACAAAATACAATACAAGACATGACATGACACAAATAATTAAATGGACTTTTAGCACCCTCTAGTGGTGACTAGCGAATGTAACAGGCCACGTTGTTCCCATGTTAAAATGGCGTTCAATACAAACTTAAATATGAACGTCTTGACACACAGTGCAACAATTATTACCTGCAATGAGTGATCAGAACGCACATACACACAATATGTGGTTTGTACCTCCACTGGTTTTGATGTCTACAGGGGGAAAATTATGCAAAATTATGTGCGTCCCAAAGTCACCAGCCTAGACAGCGATTTTAAACTTGACAAACAAGTCAATGGCGTTTTAAAATTGTGTTTTTATCATCTTCGTCTTTTAGCAAAGGTAAAACAGTTTTTATCTTTGAACCTTTTTGAACAAGTCGTGCATGCTTTTATTTCAAGTGGCCTGGACTACTGCAATGCACTTTATGCTGGCATTAGCCAAAAAGCTCTCTCCCGGTTGCAGTTAGTCCAGAACGCGGCAGCACGACTTTTAACAGGGCCCAGGAAACGCCAGCATATAACCCCAATCCTTGAGAGTTTGCACTGGCTCCCTGTTCATTTTAGAATTGATTTTAAAACCTTGCTGTTTGTTTTTAAAGCTTTACATGGACTGGCACCTCAGTATATCTCGGACCTCATCCAAACTTACAATCCTGCGCGCGCTCTGAGGTAGGGATGTTCCGATCCGATATTTGGATGGGATTGGCTGCCGATATTTGCCAAAAATTGCGTATCGGCAAGGCATGGGAAAATGCTGATCCAGATCCAGTTTTAAAAAAAACTCCGGTCCGTGTTTTCCAACGCACCGATTTAAATAATACATTCCACTTTTTTGCTGCTCCGTAATTTCCGTTCCGCATTTTCCAGCACACCTTCAACACATCCACAGGTCTGTGGATTCTCACACAGTTGCTTTTAGCTGCTGGCATTACACGACAGGCTCTTCTCACTCTTTCCTGTGTCTCCCTCTCACAGACAGCAAGCGCACCTTCTTACACACGTCACATACTGTCACGGCATACGTCACATACTGTCACGTCATACGTCACATACGTATACGTCCTCTCCGAGCAGAGAGGTAGCAGCATGGCTTAAGTTAGCTGTGATGCTAGCGCAGCCGTGCGAGCAACGCTCCCTCTAAGGTGCTCGCCTGTGCAATTGCGCACTGTTTAAGCGTCCTCTGCGCATAGCAAATCTATGCCACGCACAAAATCAAATAAAAAAATAAGCGCATAACAATTTTCGACACACGGACACGACAGAGAAAACAGTTTTCGTCATCATTGTTCAAATATTGTGACGTCTGTCGAGACGCTTATCTCCATTCGGTGCCACACGTCCACACCATCAAAATGCCGAGGCAAATATTTCCACATCAACACCGTATGAAAAAATTAGTGATTTTTTTAGTTGTGATTTCCTTCTCTGCATGAAAGTTTAAAAGTAGCATATATTAATGCAGTATGAAGAAGAATGTTTTAATGTAGACATGCAAGCCTTGAAAGAAAATGTTGAAAATCAAGACTACATTTCCTGCAAATGGGTGCATTTCTACCCTATGTTTTAACTTTAGATTTATTCTCATATCAAACTCTTTTGGCTGTCTTTTTGACACTTACATCCGGCGCTCCCCTCCACACCCTGGATTATAAATAATGTAAATAATTCAATGTGATTATCTTGTGTGATGACTGTATTATGATGATTGTATATATCTGATGGTATATATCTGTATCATGAATCAATTTAAGTGGACCCCGACTTAAACAAGTTGAAAAACTTATTGGGGTGTTACCATTTAGTGGTCAATTGTACGGAATATGTACTTCACTGTGCAACCTACTAATAAAAGTCTCAATCAATCAATCAAAACACATAGAATCATCATACTGCTGTGATTATATGCATCAAGTGTTCATTCAAGGCTAAGGCAAAATATCGAGATATATATTGTGTATCGCAATATGGCCTTAAAATATCGCAATATTAAAAAAAGGCCATATCGTCCAGCCCTAGTTCAATGATGCCATTTCTGTTTGTCATGTATAATTTTGTCTATTTTGTGTTTATCCTTGAATAAACAGGTCAGTTTCTTGTTACCAACCATTGTGTATTATTCAAACTCCCCTAATTCAGCTGGCTAGTTGTTATCAAGAGTACTGAAACCCTTTTCAACATGATTCTGACAACTAAGTAGGCTAAATAACTTTAAACTTTAATACATGCTCGGATAGGCCAGTATCGGTCAGTATCGGTATCGGATCGGAAATGCAAACACAATATCGGTATCGGATCGGAAGTGCAAAAACCTGGATCGGGACATCCCTACTCTGAGGTCTGAGAGCCAGCTCCAGCTCGTGGTGCCCAAGACCAGACTTAAAACTAGGGGAGACAGGGCCTTCTCTGTGGTCGGCCCTAAGCTCTGGAACACTCTGCCCCTCCATGTTCCAACTGCTCCCACAGTGGAGTGTTTTAAGTCTCGTCTTAAGACCCACTTTTATTCTCTAGCTTTTAACACTACGTGAGTTGTGTGGTCCTCTGTTATCCTCTGTGTTTTTAAAATGTTGATTTCTATTTACTGTTTTAATTGGTTTTACCCTTTAAAATAGTTTTTAATCATATTTATTTTATATTGTTTTTATATTGGTTTTATATGTATTTATTTTTTGTTTTTATTCAGTCATTGGTGGAGCTATGGATAATATTTGAATATTGTTTTTAATATTGTTGTGCAGCACTTTGGAAACATTGTGTTGTTTAAATGTGCTATATAAATAAAGTGGATTGGATTGGATTGAAAATAATATCGACTTCAGTGCAAAATAGTAATACATCTGACGTGAGCAACAACCAATTCAAAACGAAAATTTACCAATATAGCATTTCAACTGCTGTTAAATAACTGTGTATCTTACAATAAATCTCACGTTAGCTTTAGTGTAATTTATAATACTTTGCAGAGCAATATCAGACCGTGGCTTACCATTAGCAGAGTGCAGGAAGTCTGCTAACAGCTTCCGGTTTGTGGTCATATTTGTAGACTTTTAGGTACCAGTATATATATATATATATATATATATATATATATATATATATATATATATATATATATATATATATTTAAGAAGGGGAACCGGAGGGTGTGTTCCAACTATCGTGGGATCACACTCCTCAGCCTTCCCGGTAAGGTCTATTCAGGTGTACTGGAGAGGAGGCTACGCCGGATAGTCAAACCTCGGATTCAGGAGGAACAGTGTGGTTTTTGTCCTGGTCGTGGAACTGTGGACCAGCTCTATACTCTCGGCAGGGTCCTTGAGGGTGCATGGGAGTTTGCCCAACCAGTCTACATGTGCTTTGTGGACTTGGAGAAGGCATTCGACCGTGTACCCCGGGAAGTCCTGTGGGGAGTGCTCAGAGAGTATGGGGTAACGGACTGTCTTATTGTGGTGGTTCGCTCCCTGTATGATCAGTGTCAGAGCTTGGTCCACATTGCCGGCAGTAAGTCGGACACGTTTCCAGTGAGGGTTGGACTCCGCCAAGGCTGCCCTTTGTCACCAATTCTATTCATAACTTTTATGGACAGAATTTCTAGGCGCAGTCAAGGCGTTGAGGGGATCCGGTTTGGTGGCTGCAGGATTAGGTCTCTGTTGTTTGCAGATGATGTGGTCCTGATGGCTTCATTTGGCCAGGATCTTCAGCTCTCGCTGGATCGCTTCGCAGCCGAGTGTGAAGCGACTGGGATAACAATCAGAACCTCCAAGTCCAAGTCCATGGTTCTCTCCCGGAAAAGGGTGGAGTGCCATCTCCGGGTTGGGGAGGAGATCTTGCCCCAAGTGGAGGAGTTCAAGTACCTGGGAGTCTTGTTCACGAGTGAGGGAAGAGTGGATCGTGAGATCGACAGGCGGATCGGTGCGGCGTCATCAGTAATGCGGACGCTGTATCGATCCGTTGTGGTGAAGAAGGAGCTGAGCCGGAAAGCAAAGCTCTCAATTTACCGGTCGATCTACGTTCCCATCCTCACCTATGGTCATGAGCTTTGGGTTATGACCAAAAGGACAAGATCACGGGTACAAGCGGCCGAAATGAGTTTCCTCCGCCGGGTGGCGGGGCTCTCCCTTAGAGATAGGGTGAGAAGCTCTGTCATCCGGGAGGAGCTCAAAGTAAAGCCGCTGCTCCTCCACATGGAGAGGAGCCAGATGAGTTGGTTCGGGCATCTGGTACGGATGCCACCCGAACGCCTCCCTAGGGAGGTGTTCAGGGCACGTCCGACCTGTAGGAGGCCACGGGGAAGACCCAGGACACGTTGGGAAGACTATCTCTCCCGGCTGGCCTGGGAACGCCTCGGGATCCCCCGGGAAGAGCTGGACGAAGTGGCTGGGGAGAGGGAAGTCTGGGCTTCCCTGCTTAGGCTGCTGCCCCCACGACCCGACCTTGGATAAGCGGAAGAAGATGGATAAATGGATGGATATATATATATATATATATATATATATATATATATATATATATATATATATATATATATATATATATATATATATATATATATGTATGTATCGGTTCAAATGTATTAACACATTTTAGGGCGCAACAACAACAAAAATGTAAACATAACATAAACTATATACTACTGCCATCCAACGTCTTGGACTTGAAACTGCAATTGCATTTTAATGTTATACAGTAATTGTTATTGTGTTATGCTATAATAATACACAATAGGCCTTCTTTAGCTTCTGATCATGTCTTTGTTGCTTACCAAATTCATATTAATTACTGTTCATTTATTTGTCCAAAATGGCCTAAAGCCTATTTACATTTTAGACCAGTAGAAGGGTCCAAAAAAAGTCTAATACCTCTGCTTAGACTTTGAGAAACGGTTTAATTAATTGGAAAATAAACATGTCAGGTTTAAAAGTTAGCATCAATGGTTGTACTACATAAATGTGCAAGCATATACATCTATTTTAGTGGTAGAATAACTATCATGTTGTACAAATGTACTTAGGCTAGACTTAGAATGTCACGTCCAAGTCCTCTATTCTGAGAAGCATCACTGGTGCTAAATGGACTTTTTACTTCCACAGCAGGTGCTTCCGCTAAGTGTGTCGGAACGTGTCCCGATTTTACTCAGCAGTAGTTGAACAATTTCACCTTTGTTCAACTTCAACCTACCCCTCTCTCACTAATCACACGCTCACATGAAACCAAAGCATGTTACAAAGCAGTCAAAACATTATAAGACGAGTCGTGCACTTTAGACGGCTGAAGTTGTAAGTGCCTGGAGAGAGTGTGCCATGCAGCTGTCAGATCGCACGTGCGATAAGCAAGACCCTTGTGGACATGATGACACAAGGCCATATGTATGAATATGAACGTTCGAATGAGCAAAATGTTTATTTGTCAACCAGTCGTTTGTTTGGGGCCAACTGGGAACAAAGGAAGAGGTCTGTCCAGTTTATAATGTCTCTGCCAATTCATTAATCATGAAAAAAATATGCTTTAATCAGAAACTAATGTAATATAGTAAAACTTGTTGGGCAATGGTCCACTTTTTTTTCTTTTTTTTTTTAGGAATTTTGCCTATCATTTACAATCCCTGTAGACAAGAACACATTAGTCTTTATGTTTTTATGCATTCTAGTTTGTAACATACGGCAAGTACGAAGTGGCTAACAACGCAGCTAATGCCAAGCTAAAAAAACATGCAAAAACCGGCAACAATACCTCATTTACAAACCCTGTTTCCATATGAGTTGGGAAATTGTGTTGGATGTAAATATAAACAAAATACAATGATTTGCAAATCCTTTTCAACCCATATTCAGTTGAATATGATACAAAGACAACATATATGATGTTCAAACTCATAAACTTTTTTTTTTTTTTGCAAATAATAATTAACTTAGAATTTCATGGCTGCAACACGTGCCAAAGTAGTTGGGAAAGGGCATGTTCACCACTGTGTTACATGGCCTTTCCTTTTAACAACACTCAGTAAACGTTTGGGAACTGAGGAGACACATTTTTTAAGCTTCTCAGGTGAAATTATTTCCCATTCTTGCTTGATGTACAGCTTAAGTTGTTCAACAGTCCGGGGGTCTCCGTTGTGCTATTTTAGGCTTCATAATGCGCCACACATTTTCAATGGGAGACAGGTCTGGACTACAGGCAGGCCAGTCTAGTACCCGCACTCTTTTACTATGAAGCCACGTTGATGTAACACGTGGCTCGGCATTGTCTTGCTGAAATAAGCAGGGGCGTCCATGGTTACGTTGCTTGGATGGCAACATATGTTGCTCCAAAACCTGTATGTACCTTTCAGCATTAATGGCGCCTTCACAGATGTGTAAGTTACCCATGTCTTGGGCACTAATACACCCCCATACCATCACAGATGCTGGCTTTTCAACTTTGCGCCTTTAACAATCCGGATGGTTATTTTCCTCTTTGGTCCGGAGGACACAACGTCCACAGTTTCGAAAAACAATTTGAAACGTGGACTCGTCAGACCACAGAACACTTTTCCACGTAGTATCAGTCCATCTTAGATGAGCTCAGGCCCAGCGAAGCCGACGGCGTTTCTGGGTGTTGTTGATAAACGGTTTTTGCCTAGCATAGGAGAGTTTTAACTTGCACTTACAGATGTAGCGACCAACTGTAGTTACTGACAGTGGGTTTCTGAAGTGTTCCTGAGCCCATGTGGTGATATCCTTTACACACTGATATTGCTTGTTGATGCAGTACAGCCTCAGGGATCAAAGGTCACAGGCTTAGCTGCTTACGTGCAGTGATTTCTCCAGATTCTCTGAACCCTTTGATGATATTACGGAGCGTAGATGGTGAAATCCCTAAATTCTTTGCAATAGCTGGTTGAGAAAGGTTTTTCTTAAACTGTTCAACAATTTGCTCACGCATTTGTTGACAAAGTGGTGACCCTCGCCCCATCCTTGTTTGTGAATGACTGAGCATTTCATGGAATCTACTTTTATACCCAATCATGGCACCCACCTGTTCCCAATTTGCCTGTTCACCTGTGGGATGTTCCAAATAAGTGTTTGATGAGCATTCCTCAACTTTATCAGTATTTATTGCCACCTTTCCCAACTTCTTTGTCACGTGTTGCTGGCATCAAATTCTAAAGTTAATGATTATTTGCAAAATAAAATAGTTTTATCAGTTTGAACATCAAATATGTTGTCTTTGTAGCATATTCAATTGAATATGGGTTGAAAATGATTTGCAAATCATTGTATTCAGTTTATATTTACATCTAACACAATTTCCCAACTCATATGGAAACGGGGTTTGTACATATTAGCAATATTGTTATTATGAGCGCTAATGCCAGGGAACTATTTTTAGCAGCGCGTGATCACAGAGATAGCTTAAACTGCTATTGAAATACTGAGCCGGCGAGCTGCTGCATCACCTAAGTGTTAGTAAAAGTTAATTCTAGATTATAAATAATGCCTTTCACTTGTATATTAGAAGGTTGTGGCCACAAACAGGGATTTTGGCCAACTTTTGACATTCAATTTATACCCAGAGATCGCGAGGAAGTCACCTTTTTTTTTTTTTTTATCTGCGAGGATTATGATTAATTCTTCATCTAAACGAGAAGATATAAACATACTATCAGTTGGCATACCATTGAGAGCAAACCCTGTACAGTACGTGATTTTTGTTTTATTTCTTGTTTAGCACTTAGTAATAGTGCTTATTACTAAGTTTCTAAAACATGCAGCTTATCCTCCTTATATCCAGGCTAAAAATATACAGTTCTGTATCATAATTTGTCCCAAACTAGTCTTTGTTGTCTCTCATGAAGTCTGTCATAATTAGTAGTGTTGTTGTTGTTGAAAGAAAAGTGATGCTACTGTAAAATTAATGCTTGATTAATGTTGGTTTTCAGCCTTGCCGCTTACGTGCAGTGATTTCTCCAGATTCTCTGAACCTTTTGATAATATTACGGACCGTAGATGGTGAAATCCCTAAATTCCTTGCAATAGCTCGTTGAGAAATGTTGTTCCTTTAAACTGTGCGACCATTTGCTCACGCATTTGTTGACAAAGTGGTGACCCTCGCCCCTTTCTTGTTTGTGAATGACTGAGCATTTCATGTAAGCTGATTTTATACCCAATCATGGCACCCACCTGTTCCCAATTAGCCTGCTCACCTGTGGGATGTTCCAAATAAGTGTTTGATAAGCATTCCTCAACCTTCTCAGTCTTTTTGCCACTTGTGCCAGCTTTTTTGAAACATGTTGCAGGCATCAAATTCCAAACGAGCTAATATTTTGCAAAAAAAAAACAACATTTACCAGTTCGAATGTTAAGTATCTTGTCTTTGCAGTCTATTCAATTGAATATAGGTTGAAGATGATTTGCAAATCATTGTTTTCTGTTTTTATGTACAATTTACACAACGTGCAAACTTCACCGGTATTGGGTTTTGTAGTAGTGAATAAACTTGATTGCATCACAGAAAGTTTCTCAAACAAATAAAATGTTTGAACAAACATTTTACAAAGTGATCGCTGCAGACACAAGCGGTCCGATTGTATTCCACTTTCAGGACTCTGTGCAAGCTCTTTCCTATCTCTCTATTTGAACGACTGGAACACCCTAGAACAGAACAGCAATACGGAATTTTCGGCTCAACCTCTACACTCATACATACATATGACGTCATACTGTATGCAATCCAGCTAATTGACCAACTTCCTGACAATCTCTATGAGCCCTTCCTGAGTCCCAGGAAATGCATCACAGTCTCAACACCGCCCGCCAGCAACACAACTTCCTGTGCGGCTGCTTTGGCGCCAAAGCTGTCAAGCTGTTGTTCTTATCTCGATAGTATATCGCTGATCCTTTCTGAAGAAATGTTTACCCCCAACATCCCGACTAGATAAGTTTGACAAACTCTCTTTAGAAACCATATTGAAGAAACTATTTTAACAACTTCCTGACTAGATAGTTTTGACTATCTATCTGTATTGTGCATATTGAAGAAACTGTATTTTACCAACTTCCTGACTAGATATAGATTTGACTATCTAAAGCAGGGGTGCTCATTACGTCGATCGCGATCTACCGGTCGATCTCGGAGGGTGTGTCAGTCGATCACCAGCCAGGCATTAAAAAAATAGTCCTAAAAATGAGCGATCATAAATCTTCACTATGACGTCACTTTCGTCACTTGATTGACATTCACGGCACCCGAGGGTCTTCTGAGATGACGCTGGCTGCTGCCAGATCATTAAAATTACCGACAGGAAGGCGAGAAACACTTTATTTCAACAGACTCTGGCGCCGTACCTGTCGTCAAAACTCCAAAGACCGACTGCACAGTTGCACAATAAAAGCTCTGCTTCATCCTGCCTGCGCTACCAAAATAAGAGTCCCAGAAAGCTGGCGTGCACAAGCTAGCAAGCTACGGAGTTTGCCGACAATGTATTTCTTGTAAAGTGTATACAAAGGAGTACGGAAGCTGGACAAATAAGATGCCAAAAACCAACCACTTTCATGTGGTATTGGACAGAAAGGAGGACTTTTTTTCTCCTCCATTCGAAAATGCGGACGTTATCATCACCACTGTCTGATTCCAATCAATGCAAGTCATCAGAATCAGGTAATACACCAACTTATATTCTTGTCTTCATGAAAGAAAGGAATCTATATGTGTTAAACATGCTTGTATTATCATTAACCACCTTTAACTTGTTAACAATATTAACTATATGTGTTAAACATGCTTGTATTATCTTTAACCACCTTTAAGTTGTTAACAATATTAACTATATGTATTAAACATGCTTGTTTTATCTTTAAACACCTTTAAGTTGTTAACAATATTAACTATTTGTGTTAAACATGCTTGTATTATTTTTAACCACCTTTAACTTGTTAACAATATTAACTATATGTGTTAAACATGCTTGCATTATCTTTAAACACCTTTAACTTGTTAACAATATTAACTATGTATTAAACATACTTGTATTATCATTAAACACCTTTAATGTATTAACAATATTAACTATATGTGTTAAACATGCTTGCATTATCATTAAACACCTTTAACTTGTTAACAAAAACATATATTTCATAAATAAGTAAATATAAATTATATATATGAATGAGGTAGATCCCCACGACTTGATCAATTGAAAAGTAGCTCGCCTGCAGAAAAAGTGTGAGCACCCCTGATCTAAACAGTCCATATTGAAGATACTAGTTAACCAAATTCCTGACTAGATAGGTTTGACTATCTTTACAGTCCATATTGAATACATTGTTTTTTACCAACATCCTGACTACTTTAGATGTTATTTCGTTGAAACTTAGTGAAGACATTGTTTTTCCAAAATCCCATCTAGATAGGTATGATATCGGTCTTTCTATTGACAAAACCCAAAACCAGTGAATTTGGCACGTTGTGTAAATCGTAAATAAAAACAGATTACAATGATTTGCAAATCACTTTCAACCTATATTCAACTGAATAGACTGCAAAGACAAGATATTTAACAATCGAACTGGAAAACTTTATTTTTTGCAAATATTAGCTCATTTGGAATTTGAAGCCTGCAACATGTTTCAAAAAAGTGCGTGAGCAAATTGTCGAACAGTTTAAGAACAACATTTCTCAACGAGCTATTGCAAAAAAATGTAGGGATTTCACCATCTAAGGTCCGTAATATCATCAAACGTTTCAGAGAATCTGGAGAAATCACTGCACGGAAACGATGATATTACGGACCTTCGATCCCTCAAGCGGTACTGCATCAAAAAGCTACATCAGTGTGTAAAGGATATCACCACATTGGCTCAGGAACACTTCAGAAAACCACTGTCAGTAACTACAGTTGGTCGCTACATCTGTAAGTGCAAGTTAAAACTCTACTATGCAAAGCGAAAGCCATTTATCAACAACACCCAGAAACGCCGCCGTAAGATGGACCGATGCAAAGTAGAAAAGTGTACTGTGGTCTGACGAGTCCACATGTCAAATTGTTTTTGGAAACTGTGGACGTCGTGTCCTCCGGACCAAAGAGGAAAAGAACCATCCGGATTGTTATAGGCGCAAAGTTGAAAAGCCAGCATCTGTGATGGTATGGGGGTGTATTAGTTATGGCGTCACATTAGTGCCAAAAATCCGAGCGCATAAAAACTGTTATCGCGCGCTGATTCTCCACTTCGTGCGCGCGCGCGACACCCTTTTGCGCGCGCGTGGTGCCTTTTTGCGCGCGTGCGGTGCCTTTCTGCGCGCGCGCTTTCTGTGTACTCCTGGCATCTCTCCTCGCGCTGTCATGTTTCTTTTTGGCACTTTGGGGGCGGGTATGCTTAGACGGCCCCTTCTTTCTGATTGGTCGGGCGAAAAACGCTGAAAAATGCTCAGAGCCAATCAGAAGTATAGCAGGGCGGGTCATCGTCAATATGTATCAAGATTTACGGAGGAAGAAGTGGATAAAAAAATGTCGCGCGCTGATGAAGGTTATTTCATACCACATAAACACAATACAGGGTAATACAAAATGTGACCCAAATAAATAATAAGACAACAAACACCATAATCACATCTTTCAGCCAGAACTGGTCCACCAGCAATCAATCAATCAATCAATCAATGTTTATTTATATAGCCCTAAATCACAAGTGTCTCAAAGGGCTGCACAAGCCACAACGACATCCTCGGTACAGAGCCCACATAAGGGCAAGGAAAAACTCACCCCAGTGGGACGTCGATGTGAATGACTATGAGAAACCTTGGAGAGGACCGCATATGTGGGTAACCCCCCCCCCCCCCCCCCCCCCCCCCCCCCCCCTCTAGGGGAGACCGAAAGCAATGGATGTCGAGTGGGTCTGACATAATATTGTGAGAGTCCAGTCCATAGTGGATCCAACATAATAGTAAGAGTCCAGTCCATAGTGGATCCAACATAATAGTAAGAGTCCAGTCCATAGTGGGGCCAGCAGGACACCATCCCGAGCGGAGACGGGTCAGCAGCGCAGAGATAACATCCAACCATAACATTATTTTATATTTTCACTTCTTCTTGAACATTTGTTTTCTAATTTATGGAATTTCTTTTGATTCAGCCATAAAATTAATGAAATAATCTTTGAATTTTGTTTTTAAAATGTTAAAAATAGCTTTTAATAATGTATTCTGAAACAGTTTAAAATAATCAGAGAACTGACTAACACTGACCCTACACAACTATGTTGCACAATTAAGTCTTTTTTTTTTTAAAGTGAAAGAGGTAATTTCAACAGCATCCTATGTCATATCTACATGTAATAAGATTTGTAACAAGGCAAACCGTTTGTAAATTGGTCGAAAATCGAGCAAGTTATGGTAATTTAATTAGTACATACCATTGACATCAATGTAATGATTGAGGCTAGATGTCCGAGGTAAGATGGCTACAACGTTGCTACGCTGGAGAATGATTGGTCATATGAAAAATGCTCAGAGCCAATCAGAAAGAAGGGGCCGTCTAAGCATACCCGCCCCCAAAGTGCCAAAAAGAAACATGACAGCGCGAGGAGAGATGCCAGGAGTACACAGAGAGCGCGCAAAAAGGCACCACGCGCGCGCAAAAGGGTGTCGCGCGCGCGCACGAAGTGGAGAATCAGCGCGCGATAACAGTTTTTATGCGCTCAGATTTTTGGCACTAATGTGACGCCATAATTAGTGCCCAAGACATGGGTAACTTACACATCTGTGAAGGCACCATTAATGCTGAAAAGTACATACAGGTTTTGGAGCAACATATGTTGCTTTTTTCAGCAAGACAATGCCAAGCCACGTGTTACAACAGCGTGGCTTCATAGTAAAAGAGTGCAGGTACTAGACTGGCCTGCCTGTAGTCCAGACCTGTTTCCCATTGAAAATGTGTGGTGCATTATGAAGCCTAAAATACCACAATGGAGACCCCCGGACTGTTGAACAACTTAAGCTGTACATCAAGCAAGAATGGGAAAGAATTCCACCTGAAAAGCTACAAAAATTGGTCTCCTCAGTTCCCAAACTATTACTGAGTGTTGTTAAAAGGAAAGGCCATGTAACACAGTGGTAAAAATGCACCGTGCCAACTTTTTTCTAATGTGTTGCTGCCATTAAATTCTAAGTTAATGATTATTTGCAAAACAATATAGATAACTTTCTCAGTTTGATCATTAAATATCTTGTCTTTCAATTGAATATAAGTTGAAAAGGATTTGCAAAGCATTGTATTCTGTTTTTATTTACGACTTACACAACGTGCCAACTTCACTGGTTTTGGGTTTTGTATGTATCTGTCACTACGGTAAACACTCCTAAATAAAAAAATAAGCACAATGTTTGCCAACCAAGCTCAGGGTAAACATTGTTTAGTGACACCTGATGATTACCGTGTCCAGGATCCCACAAACATATCTGTGTCTTTGTGTGGCACGTGTTGACACCCGTGGTTCAAGAATAGATCTCATGGGTCGCACAACTTTACACAACATATGACGCACGCACAGAGTGTAGGCAAGAACACCCTATTAACCTGTAAGCAACACAGATTTGTTTTGGTGAGTGCCACCTCTGCAGGAGGGCATGTCTGTCCTCTACTTTAGGGTCATCACGACAACATTCCCACTGTGCTTCAAGGGGATCTTGTTCTACCTTACAAGTGTAATATATTGACTCAACATGTACACAATGTTTGTGAGCAGGCTTGCATTTAAACTGTGATCATGAATGACAATGTAATGCAATGATGCTTTGTTTAGAAGGAACTAATTTGGACTCTATTATTGTACGAACCCTGTTTCCATATGAGTTGGGAAATTGTGTTAGATGTAAATATAAACGGAATACAATGATTTGCAAATCCTTTTCAACCCATATTCAGTTGAATGCACTACAAAGTCAAGATATTTGATGTTCAAACTCATAACATTTTTTTTTGTTTTGCAAATAATAATTAACTTAGAATTTCATGGCTGCAACAATTGCCAAAGTAGTTGGGAAAGGGCATGTTCACCACTGTGTTACATGACCTTTCCTTTTAACTACACTCAGTTAAAGGGGAACATCATCACCAGACCTATGTAAGCGTCAATATATACCTTGATGTTGCAGAAAAAAGACCATATATTTTTTTAACCGATTTCCGAACACTAAATGGGTGAATTTTGGCGAATTAAACGTCTTTCTAATATTCGCTCTGGTCATGTTGTGACGTCACATCGGTAAGCAATCCGCCATTTTCTCAAACACCGAGTCAAATCAGCTCTGTTATTTTCCGTTTTTTCCACTGTTTTCCGTACCTTGGAGACATCATGCCTCGTCGGTGTGTTGTCGGAGGGTGTAACAACACGAACAGGGACGGATTCAAGTTGCACCAGTGGCCCAAAGATGCGAAAGTGGCAAGAAATTGGACGTTTGTTCCGCACACTTTACCGACGAAAGCTATGCTACGACAGAGATGGCAAGAATGTGTGGATATCCTGCGACACACAAAGCAGATGCATTTCCAACGATAAAGTCAAAGAAATCTGCCGCCAGACCCCCATTGAATCTGCCGGAGTGTGTGAGCAATTCAGGGACAAAGGACCTCGGTAGCACGGCAAGCAATGGCAGCAGTTTGTTCCCACAGGCGAGCGAGCTAAACCCCCTATCGACCCTAGCTTCCCTGGCCTGCTGACATCAACTCCAAAACTGGACAGATCAGCTTTCAGGAAAAGAGCGCGGATGAGGGTATGTCTACAGAATATATTAATTGATGAAAACTGGGCTGTCTGCACTCTCAAAGTGCATGTTGTTGCCAAATGTATTTCATATGCTGTAAACCTAGTCCATAGTTGTTAGTTTCCTTTAATGCCAAACAAACACATACCAATCGTTGGTTAGAAGGCGATCGCCGAATTCGTCCTCGCTTTCTCCCGTGTCGCTGGCTGTCGTGTCGTTTTCGTCGGTTTCACTTGCATACGGTTCAAACCGATATGGCTCAATAGCTTCAGTTTCTTCTTCAGTTTCGTTTTCGCTACCTGCCTCCACACTACAACCATCCGTTTCAATACATGCGTAATCTGTTGAATCGCTTAAGCCGCTGAAATCCGAGTCTGAATCCGAGCTAATGTCGCTATAGCTTGCTGTTCTTTCTGCCATGTTTGTTTGTGTTGGCTTCACTATGTGACGTCACAGGAAAATGGACGGGTGTATATAACGATGTTTAAAATCAGGCACTTTGAAGCTTTTTTTAGGGATATTGCGTGATGGGTAAAATTTTGAAAAAAACTTCGAAAAATATAACAAGCCACTGGGAACTGATTTTTAATGGTTTTAACCATTCTGAAATTGTGATAATGTTCCCCTTTAACGTTTGGTGAACTGAGGAGACACATCTTTTAAGCTTCTCATGTGGAATTCTTTCCCATTCTTGCTTGATGTACAGCTTAAGTTGTTCAACAGTCCGGGGGTCTCCGTCGTGGTATTTTAGGCTTCATAATGCACCACACATTTTCAATGGGAGACAGGTCTGGACTACAGGCAGGCCAGTCTAGTACACGCACTCTTTTACTATGAAGCCACGTTGGTGTAACACGTGGCTTGGCATTGTCTTGAGTCCTGACCTGAACCCGATAGAACACCTTTAGAATGAATTAGAATGGCGACTGAGAGCCAGGCCTTCTCGACCAACAACCTCACCAATGCGCTTTTGGAGGAATGGTCCAAAATTCCTATAAACACACCAGTGACGTGCGGTGAGGTTGATGGCTGGTGAGGCACTGACTTCATCACAGTCAGATTTACAAACATATGAACCCTAAAGAGTATCTTATTCACCATTTGATTGGCAGCAGTTAACGGGTTATGTTTAAAAGCTCATACCAGCATTCTTCCTTGCTTGGCACTCAGCATCAAGGCTTGAAATTGGGGGTTACATCACCAAAAATTATTCCCGGACGCGGCGCCGCTGCTGCCCACTGCTCCCCTCACCTCCCAGGGGGTGAACAAGGGGATGGGTCAAATGCAGAGGACAAATTTCACCACACCTAGTGTGTGTGTGACAATCATTGCTACTTTAACTTAACTTTAACTTTACACATACAAACTGTAGCACACAAAAAAGCACATTTAATAAAAAAACTTTATTATGGTCTTACCTTTACTTAGAAATGCGCCGCTGTTGTGCTGGATTAATGAACCCCCTGATGGGTGTGTTATATCAACTAAAGCCCTCACTTAAACTTTCCACGTGCAAGATTGAATCTATTTAAAAAAGTGTAACCGAGGGTTTATAAATGTCTCCTATACTGTATGAAACAACAAAATAATAAACACGGAGGCTCCAGTTTACACGAGGACCACTTTATTTACCTTCTTTCAAAAACTTCCGCTCCACTCCAACGTGTCAAAATTCTGCTCTTAGCGCCTTCAAAATAAGAGCTCAAGGCATATACTGTATAACAGCGCATAACAGGAACTTAACATCACAAAGAGGAAAGCCCATAAAAATAGGTTACAAAAGTTATTTAATAAGAATCCAAAAAGTGCAAAAACAATAATGTTCGTGTTGGAGGAGTTGTGAATTAGGTACACCTGCAGTCTGCAGGTGTACCTAATGTTGTGGCCCTGCAGTCATTCACAACTCCTCCAACACGAACATTATTGTTTTTGCACTTTTTGGCTTCTTATGAAATAACTTTTTTAAATAGATTCAATCTTGCACGTGGAAAGTTTAAGTGTGGGCTTTAGTTGATATAACACTCCCGTCAGGGGTTGCCGTGCATTCTACGGCGGGGGTGCAGGAGGCGAGCCTCAGCCAGTGCGTCTTTTGCAGCCGTTTTATGATCGCTCAGCACAAGAAATACGTTACACACATACAGTTGTTGACAAAATACACTGTACATTATATACCTCAGCTAACTAAACTATGGAAATGTATAATATAGTTCATATAGCAATACGGTCTCACTGCACAGCAGGCCAGCAGTTAGCCGAGTCCGTCCATGTTGAGGCACTGAGTGACGTGCCTCGACAGGCTGCTGTTCACCGCACCGTCTCTTCTCAGTATTTGAACGGCAAATGTGAAAATTCAGCGATTTTGAATACAAATATTTGAAAACTGGTGAAGTTAAATGGAAAATAACTTTATAGTATAATCACTGGATACATTTAACAATTTAATATATATTTTTTTCTTTCCATGATGGCAGGTGAGGCCCCGCCTCACCTGCCTCTAGTGACTGCACGTCACTGAAACACACTCCGCAACCTTGTGGACAGCCTTCCCAGAAGAGTTGAAGCTGTAATAGCTGCAAAAGGTGGACCGACATCATATTGAACCCTATGGGTTAGGAATGGGATGGCACTTGAAGTTCATATGTGAGTCAAGGCAGGTGGCCAAATACTTTTGGCAATATATACATGTGGCAATGCCACATGTATTGTGGCATTCACAAAATAAGAATATATTTGTGATTGTATTTCTATATAAAACTTAAAGGTTAAAAATGAGTGACATTCCCCCAACATGGGTGTTTGCCATTCAGTTAGAAATGGATTTGTTATGCTAATTCTATGCAGTATCAAACATGCAGCTGCAGTGTTTGTCACTGCGTACTGTATGTCCTTGGTTAATAAGAGCTACTAAAGCATTCGCTGGCTGCATACATACATAACAAAATTTGACTATGTTACAGGAGCGTACGTGTATTTGTGTGTTGGTATTTGAGAGAGCGTGGGTGCCCTTTGGAGAGACAGTTTGTAATCAGCTGCCAAAGTGTCAGATGTTCCCATTGTAGCCGCTGAGAGTTGAGCTATGTGCTGGGCAGGGGGAAAGCGCTCGGGTCCACTGGGTATGTTCATCCAAGAAGCAGCCGTGGATGTGAAGGACATACTGCACGGACACCATCTGCTTCACTCTACTCTTTCTGCTACAAGGTGTTTAAAGTGCTCTCTCTAAGGTAAGATTTTACTGGGACTTTCTATTAAGAGTACAGTTAAAGACAATAAATCGTTCATTTAAATTTTTAGCTTTGTTGGGTTTTTTTCAGTGATGTGCGGTGAGGTTGATGGCTGGTGAGGCACTGACTTCATCACAGTCAGATTTACAAACATATGAACCCTAAAGAGTATCTTATTCACCATTTGATTGGCAGCAGTTAACGGCTTATGTTTAAAAGCTCATACCAGCATTCTTCCCTGCTTGGCACTCAGCATCAAGGGTTGGAATTGGGGGTTAAATCACCAAAAATGATTCCCGGGCGCGGCGCCGCTGCTGCCCACTGCTCCCCTCACCTCCCAGGGGGTGAGCAAGGGGATGGGTCAAATACAGAGGACAAATTTCAACAAACCTAGTGTGTGTGACAATCATTGGTACTTTAATTTAACTTTAACTTTACACATACAAACTGTAGCACATTTAATAAAAAAAAAACTTTATTATGGTCTTACTTTTACTTATAAATGATGTCCATGCGCCGCTCCTTTTGAACAAAAGCATCGATAACTTGTTTATAGAAGTCTTCCTTATCTTTCTTCAGTTTTAAAAGTCTCGATGGAGATCTTCCTTTGATTATTACCTCCTGCTTCGATTGAAAGTCCAGTTTAGAAAACGGTTTTATTTTAGATATGTAATCCTCCATGTTAAAAGTCCAGGCGAGAGGAAAAAATAAACGATCACTAACTGTTGCTGCTTGTTGTCAGTTATTCTTCAGCCGAGTAGTCGCAGAAATTATCTCTGGGATCACCAGCGCCCTCTACCGCCATGAGGCGGGATTACTGCGAGCCTCAGCCAGTGTGTCTTCGCAGCCGTTTTATGATTGCTCAGCACAAGAAATACGTTACACACATACAATTGTTGACAAAATACACTGTACATTATATAACTCAGCTAACTAAACTATGAAAATGTATAATATAATTCATATAGCAATACGGTCTCACTGCACAGCAGGTCAGCAGTTAGCCGAGTCATTGCGCAATCCATGGTGAGGCTCAACTGGCTGCTGACTCACCGCAAGTCTCTTCTCAGTATTTGAACGGCAAATGTGAAAATTCAGCGATTTTGAGTAAAAATAATCTAAAACTGGTGAATTTAAATTGAAAATAACTTTATAGTATAATCACTGGATTATAGATACACATATAACAATTTAATTTTTTTTTTTTCTTTTTACATTTTTTTTCTTTCCATGATGGCCTCCCTTGACTGCACGTCACTGTTTTTTTTGGCCCCCTCTTTCAATTTCTCCCTAGGACAGGGGTCGGCAACCTTTACCAGTCAAAGAGCCATTTTGACCAGTTTCACAAATTATAGAAAACAATGGGAGGCGCGAACATTTTTGAAATTTTAAATGAAATAACACTGCATACAAAGTTTTTTTTTTGCTTTGTGCTATGTATACGCCAGGGGTCTCAGACACGCTACCCACACCTTTATATGGAATTTTTAAGCTGGTGCGGCACGCGGTTTTAAATTGATTAGCGCGTGTCAGGGTCATGCGTGCCGTGATGGTACAGCATATAGCGCCCACTACAACCAGGGTGCCTGATCAGCCACATGTTGAATGGGGCTTCCGCTTGCTCACGTAGGAGACAGCAAGGCATACTTGTTCAACAACCACACAGGTTACACTGACGGTGGTGGTATAAAAAAAACTTTAACACTCTTACTAATAATGCGCCACACTGTGAACCCACACCAAACAAGAATGACAAACACATTTCGGGAGAACATCTGCACCGTAACACAACATCAACACAACAGGACAAATACCCAGAATCCCATGCAGCACTAACTCTTCCGGGATACATTATAAACCCCAGCTACCAAACCCCGCCCACCTCAACCGACGCACAGAGAGAGAGGGGGGGGGGGTTGATGTGTGAGGGAGCAGGCTTGGGGTGGGGGCGGGGTTTGGTGGTAGCAGGGGTGTATAATATAGCCCGGAAGAGTCCGGGCTGCATGGGATTCTGGGTGTTTGTTCTGTTGTGTTTATGTTGTGTTAAGGTGCAGATGTTCTCCCGAAATGTGTTTGTCATTCTTGTTTGGTTTTGGTTCAAAGTGTGGCGCATTATTAGTAAGAGTGTTAAAGTTGTTTAATATGGTCACCGTCAGTGTAACCTGTGTGGCTGTTGACCAAGTATGCCTTGCTGTCGCGTACGTGTGCAAGCAGAAGATGTATATTGTATAACAAGTGTTGGGCTGGCACGCTGTTAATACAGATTGTAGAGGGAGCTAAATGTTGTACCATCATGGCACGCCCTCATTATAGCTGTAAGGGTGAAAATCGGTGAATATTAATCCCGGGAGTTTTCTGCGAGAGGCACTGAAATCCGTAAGTCTCACGGGGAAAATTGGGGGGTTCAGCAAGTAAGATGCTGAGCCGCATCAGAGTGATCAAAGAGCCGCATGCGGCTCCGGAGCCGCGGGTTGCCGACCCCTGCCCTAGGACATATTGAACATACAATTACGTAGAGCCACATGCTGTACATTACAAGCAATGTCTTGACATTTTAGCATCGATAATTGTCATGTAAGTGCAAACAGGTGTTATACAAAAGTGCTGCTGCTAACTGTAAAATCATGTATAGGTTTCAGATCCTTTCAGTTCTAAGCATAATAAGCATACAGTATTTCCAGTAAACTTTGAAGTTGAATTCTGAGATGGTTGAGTTCACACCAATAGCTACATTTAAGTATTGCGCTTACATTTGTAAAAAAAAATGTGTTCAAGGGTATTTTTAGAAAGCGTTTTCTGATGAATAAATGACCAAATAGCTGTAAAATCCAATTAGGTCCGTTAGTTATTCTAAGAATTATGTCATTTTTATTCTTATAGCCAGGCCGTTAGGAATAAAAATTACTTAGCTGTAAAATGTTATGTTAAAAAATGTATTTACCTGCTGTAATATTTGTTTTCTTCCATGTTCCTAAGCAGGGCTCTCAATGATTGAGTTAGGCCTGGCTGACGGCAGCCTGATCGACGAGCTGATTGAGCTGACGGCCCAGAGCCTCGGTCAGCTGGAGATCCAGGAACACTTCAATGTCATCAAGGAGATCGGTCGAGGAAAGTATGGCAAAGTGCTGCTGGTCACACATCGTTTCAGAGGTAAACCTATGTTCTGACTTGACATCAACTGAAAATATACATTGTAAATTGTTTATCAGGGCTTTGAAGTAGGGTAAGGGTGCAGGGTTATGGTCGTATTTAGGTTTATTGTTAGGTTTTAGAATCAAGATTTAAGACTTAGGACTTACGGTTAAGGTAGTGTTTGCGGGTTAGGGTTTGGAGCAGTGCCTCTCAAAATATTTTCTGTTACACCTGCCCGAGCAAGAAGAAAATATTTCGCACCGTGACTACAAATAGTATATTTTGTCTATAAAATTGTTAGAAATCTACCTCTGTACAACATTGTGAGCTTATTAACACTAAAGGAAACAACATTTCCACGGTGGTTACACTGAAGCTAAGTGCTAAATACGATTCATCATATTCTGGTAAGGCAAAAAAACCCTGGCATCACCCCGTGATCAGCCCCCCCCACTATTTGAGAAGGACTAATTTAGAGGTAGGGTAGGGTAAGATAAAGTTAGGGTTAGGTATAAAGTTGGGGGTTAGGCGGGCCCTTACCTTACATTCATGGTTTACGGTTAGTATTTAAGGTCAGTGTAGAGCTAGAATTGACTTTAGGGTTATGGCTAAGATTTTCTTGTTCTGGGACTAATGAGAGCTAAATGGAATCTGTATGAACTAGGGTTGTCCCGATACCAATAGTTTGGTACCGGTACCAAAATGTATTTTGATACTTTGATACTTTTCTAAATAAAGGGGAACACAAAAAATGGCATTATTGGCTTTATTTTAACAACAAATCTTACGGTACATTAAACATATATTTATTATTGCAATCGAAGAACAATTTTGTTCTGAAATAAAATAGTGAACATACTAGACAACTTTTTTTTAGTAGTAAGCAAGCAAACAAAGGCTCCTAATTTGGCTGCTGACGTATACAGTAACATATTGTTGTCATGTCTGTGATCATGTTTTGTTTAGTTATGTTTTGCTTGGTTTTTGGACACTTTTTAGTTCCTGGTTTCACTCCCTTGCTTTATCACCATAGCAACCATTAGTTTCACCTGGTTCACATCCTCATGTCACGCACCCATACTTGCCAACCCTCCCGGATTTTCCGGGAGACTCCCGAAATTCAGCGCCTCTCCCGAAAACCTCGCGGGACAAATTTTCTCCCGAAAATCTCCCGAAATTCAGGCGGAGCTGGAGGCCACGCCCCCTCCAAATCCATGCGGACCTGAGTGACGTGTTGACAGCCTGTTCACACTTCCGCTTTCCCACAATTAAAACAGCTAATGATCGAGGGCGAGTTCTTGGTTTCTTATGTGGGTTTATTGTTAGGCAGTTTCATTAACGTCCTCCCAGCACGGTAATAACACACAACAACAGCAGTCAAGTTTCCGTCTACCGTAAAGCAGTTCGTCTGCCGTAAACAGCAATGTTGTGACACTTTTAAACAGGACAATACTGCCATCTACTGTACATGCATATGTGACCCACCCATAATGTGTCACATTTTTGTTGTGTTGATTTATTTATTTTATTTTGTGGTTTGAATTCGTTTTTGGAGCTGTCATTACACATTTATCAGTATTCACATTGGTCAGTAGGGGGCAGTAGAGTGTTTCTTCCCAATTGAATGCTATCACCTGCAGACCGGAAGTGTCTTGTCATTCTGATGAGCGCGACCAGTCTGTGAACAATTGAAACGTTCCTGTGTGCTTTTTCCTCCTGTATAACAGGTTAGTTTTGGTGAATCAACTCACTGAATAATATCCATGTGATCTTTATAAGTTTAAGTACACATTCTGATGGTGGAGCCTAACTCTAAAGTGTTTGTGAGTTGTAGTTTGTATTTGTGAATGAATCCAGTGCACAGCTGCAGTAATCAATACAAAAAGGCGACGTGAGTACGCAATGTTTATATAGGAACTTCTGATCCTAATTCAGACTCCCAAATTAGAGCTCCCGTTTTCTTATTGATTTTATAATGTATATTTGTATAATGTGTGTGTTCTGAAATAGTGACAGAGAATAGAACAAGGATGGACAATTCAACCCTTAACTCAACAATGAGTAGATGAGTGTTATGTGTGTCTATAAGTGTAAATAAATGAACACTGAAATTCAAGTATTTCCACGCCCCCCGCCCAACCCCCGACCACGCCCCCCACACCCCACCTCCCGAAATCGAGGTCTCAAGGTTGGCAAGTATGCACGCACCTGTCTCACGTTTTCACATTTTGAGTCACGCACCTGCTTTCACTGATCATGTCACTGCTATTTAAGCCAGTCTGTTTCTGTTGTTTGTGCTGGTGACATTATCATATCTATCTATCCTTTCTACCTCCGCTACCGGTCATACCAAGCCATTGTTTCATGCACGTTTTTCATGCCACAGTAAGTGTTTTTGTTTATTGTTCATAGTTAATTGCCTTTGTGCTAGTCTTTTGGTTTCATTAGTCAAGTTTGTTCTCCGCCATTGTGCGCGCCTTTTGTTTGCTTCTTTTTTTGTAGTTATAGTGTTAAAATAAAATATGTACTCACATTCACGCCTTGCCCGGGCCAACTTTCCTTTGCATTCCGGGAAAACAAACTCCGAGGTCCACGTAATGACAATTGTGTCATTTTTCATTCAATTATTTCGTCAAAATTATAAAGGACAAGCTGTAAAAATTTATTATTAATCTACTTGTTCATTTACTGTTAATATCTGGTTATTTTCTGTTTTAACATGTTCTATCTGCACTTCTGTTAAAATGTAATAATCACTTATTCTTCTGTTGTTTGGATATTTTACATTAGTTTTGGATGATACCACAAATGTAGGTATCAATCCGATACCAAGTAGTTACAGGATCATACATTGGTCCTATTCAAAGTCCTCATGTGTCCAGGGACGTATTTCCTGAATTTATAAACATAACATGAGTTTAAAAAAAAGGAAAAAGGATTTTGTGACGATAAAAAGTATAGATGTAATCATAGTAGTATCAACTAGATGCGCTCTTGTACTTGGTATCATTACAGTGAATGTCAGGTGTAGATCCACCCATAGCACGCTAGCTGTTGTTAGCGGTGACGCCGGTGAGCTACAGTGTGTAGTGAAGCATGTTTAGCTATTCCTCTTCCTGCAGGGATGATACTTGTAAGAAACATACTTCATTTGTCGCCATAGAGGCGAGGATTAGTGATTTAGAAGTCGCTAAAACACTGCAGACTCCGGATGGATGTTAGCTGCTAGCCATGTCTTAAAGGCCTACTGAAATACGATTTTCTTATTTAAACGGGGATAGCAGGTCCATTCTATGTGTCATACTTGATCATTTCGCGATATTGCCATATTTTTGCTGAAAGGATTTAGTAGAGAACATCGGCGATAAAGTTCGCAACTTTTGGTCGCTGATAAAAAAGCCTTGCCTGTACCGGAAGTAGCAGACGATATGAGCGTGACGTCACAGGTTGTGGAGCTCCTCACATCTGCACATTGTTTACAATCATGGCCACCAGCAGCGAGAGCGGTTCGGACCGAGAAAGCGACGATTTCCCCATTAATTTGAGCGAGGATGAAAGATTCGTGGATGAGGAAAGTGAGAGTGAAGGACTAGAGGGCAGTGGGAGCGATTCAGATAGGGAAGATGCTGTGAGAGGCGGGTGGGACCTGATATTCAGCTGGGAATGACTAAAACAGTAAATAAACACACGACTCTATTAGCCACAACACAACCAGGCTTATATTTAATATGCCACAAATTAATCCCGCATAACAAACACCTCCAACCACCCGTCCATATAACCCGCCAATACAACTCAAACACCTGCACAACACACTCAATCCCACAGCCCAAAGTACCGTTCACCTCCCCAAAGTTCATACAGCACATATATTTCCCCAAAGTCTCCAAAGTTACTGAGGGCGTTTCAGTGTTATAGCTTCACCATCGTCAGTTTTTAGACGAAAATGCTTACATTCTCCCTTTTCTGTCTAAACTCTATGACTTAAGTGTTATTATGACAATGACAAAAGGAATTGATTGATTGATTGACACACCTTTTCTGCTTGTAAGTACTCTGTGATTGTGCGCTGCCGAACACGCTCCTCTGCTCGTAAACCCAGCAATGTCATGACGCGACGGCGCGGCGTCATGCCCGTTAAAAAAAAAAAAGGGGAAAAAAATGGGAACCGGTACTTATCAAACAGAGTATAGTACCGTTTTTGTTTCATTAGTACCGCAATATTATACAAGTATTGGTATACCATACAACCAGTGTTGGGTTAGTTACTGAAAACCAGTAACTAGTTACAGTTACTAGTTACTTTATTTCAAAAGTAACTCAGTTACTAACTCAGTTACTTACACCAAAAAGTAATGCGTTACTGTGAAAAGTAACTATTTAGTTACTTATTTTTCCCCCCCTTTTTTTTAAGGCTCCCATTAATGCCCTTTTAGCCTTCATTTCAGTACTGTTATTGCACTGGAGAATAATACAATCTGTTGATCAACTTGACATGCATTTGCATCACTGAACTCTGCTGAGTAATGTGGTCTACATACAACACACAAACAATGTGGTCTACACACAACACACAAACAATGTGGTCTACATACAACACACAAAGACAAAGATATGTTTCAATGGGCCAATTTATTTCAGGCCAGAACAAATTGACAAAACTATTTTAAATAGCTGCAACATAATGGCACTTTAACTTTAACTTTTAAGTAGATAGGATCTTTGATCCTAGACACAACTTACATTTAACTAAAATGTTCTTTTCTTTGTGCTCGACAAAAGAAAAGTATTGAGAATGTAAAGAAACTCGACTTCTGGCTTCACCATGATGTCATGTTAGTTGTTATGAGAGTAGCGTATGTGTGTGTGTGTGTGTGTGTGGGGCCCTTTAAGATATGACAGCATGTGAGGTGAGTGACGTCAGTGAGTGAGTGGGCAAGAGAAGTGAGGGAGCAGCGACAGTGAGTGCTTGCAGGTGCTCTAGCTTGGTGGATGGCTGCGTCCAATAAAGTCCCAAAGTTGCAACAAACCGCCGGCTCGTCATTCACCCTCAGCTGTAAAGACCCACTTCCGGGTAAAGCGAAGGTTGTTAGCCCCGAAGTACATAGGCCCTGGAGGAACGTCTCCCCTGCGCCCCTCAACTACGGTCTGGGAGCCCCCACCCCCGCCCCCACCCACACAAAGCACGCCTCTTCTTTTCCACCGCAGCGCTGCAATAAAACACACTCAGATCTTCTGTTTCTAGCCGATACTACATAAAAAATAACGTAAAATAACGCAGTAACGCATCATGTAGTAAAAGGTAACTGAGTTACTGAATATAAAAAATAACGCGTTAGATTACTAGTTACCGCCGAAACTAACGGCGTTACAGTAACGCGTTACTTTGCAACGCGTTAGTCCCAACACTGCGTACAACCCTAGTGTGAACACTGATTCAGCATTTTAGATTTAGTTGATATAAGGTAAAAATGCTCCACAGGGACTCCCATGGCCTTGAAAGTGATGCCCAAGACCTCAACAAAGCTAAAGGGCTTCCTGCGAGAATACTGTATCTCCTTGCATCTGCATTGCCACCCCTGCATCGTGGGCCTCTTTGGCATTGCCTTTCAGTCTAACGATCACTACTGCTTCGCCCAGGAGCTCGTTATTGGGAGGGACCTGTTTGCTGTCATTCAGCCTAAGGTAAGGCCAGTTCACGTAAAAAAAGCAGGCTTGTCATCTATCCAATGTGTAGTCATCAACTTATTTAAACTCCTCTGTCTGTTTAAGGTGGGTATTCCTGAGTCGTCCGTTAAACGTTGCGTCCTGCAGATTGCTAGCGCTTTGGAGTTCATCCATAGCCGGGGCCTGGTCCACCGAGACGTGAAGCCTGAGAACATCCTCCTGCTGGATCATCAGTGCAGCCAGGTCAAGCTGGCAGACTTTGGTCTGACCCAGAAAACAGGCACTCTTATCAGCTTCATTACAGGAACCCTACCTTACATGTCACCTGAGCTTTGCACTGTTGCTCTACTGGAGGGCCAGAAAGAAGTCACTGCCCCTCCGCTGAGTGTGGAACCAAGTCTGGACACATGGGCCTTCGGTGTGGTTATATTCTGCATCCTCACAGGCTACTTCCCATGGGACCGTTGCATGGACTCAGATGACTCCTACCAGGAGTTTGCTGACTGGTCCAAACTGGGAGACAGCGCCAACACAGAGGATGACATTCCACCACTTTGGAAAAGGTTCACCCCAGAAGCCATGGAGTTGTTTGGCAAGCTCCTGGCTCTGGATGCAGAAAAGAGGTCTACCGTTGGGGAGGTGAGACAATATGTAGAGAAGGCTTGGCTTAAAAAGGAACATGAGATGGAGCAGCTGCAGACAGTAGAAAAGAAAGAATAATATTGGACATAAAATAAGATCTAATACCCAATACTTATAACAGCCTGCAATTCCATTTGTAACATTTGTTGAAATCATGCAGAGTAACCATGCTATATCATGACTTGAGATTGTTAAAGAAAATATATTGATTGAATGATCTAAAAACAAATACATTTCTCCTTTGGGCTTTACATTTTTCCAATGTGTGTTGTAATTCGATATGTGTATCATAGGTTTGTGCCATTGGCATACTTGCCAACCCTCCCGGATTTTCCGGGAGACTCCCGAAAATCAGCGCCTCTCCCGAAAACCTCCCGGGACAAATTTTCTCCGAAAATCTCCCGAAATTCAGGCGGACTCAGGTCCTCCACAATATAAAAAAGCGTACCTGCCCAATCACGTTATAACTGTAGAATGATGGAGGGCGAGTTCTTGGTTTCTTATGTGGGTTTATTGTTAGGCAGTTTCATTAACGTCCTCCCAGCGTGGCAACAACACACAACAACAGCAGTCACTTTTTTGTATACCGTAAAGCAGTTCATCTGCCGTAAACAGCAATGTCGTGACACTCTTAAACAGGACAATACTGCCATCTAGTGCATTTGATGAAAGCACTTTTGTGCGTGCCACACAGCAATGCATCATCAGAGAGGGTGTTCAGCATGGTTCGAAAAATAGTGACAGAGAATAGAACAAGGATGGACAATTCAACCCTTAACTCAACAATGAGTAGATGAGTGTTATGTGTGTGTATATGTGTAAATAAATGAACACTGAAATTCAAGTATTTATTTTATTTATATATATATATATATATATATATATATATATATATATATGTATATATATATATATATATATATATATATATATATATATATATATATATATATATATATATATATATATATATATATATATATAGCTAGAATTCACTGAACGTCAAGTATTTCTTATATATATATATATATATATATATATATATATATATGAAATACTTGACTTGGTGAATTCTAGCTGTAAATATACTCCTCCCTTTTTAGCTTTTGGTGTTAAATTTGGGAGTACACCCCGAAAACGGACAAGCGGTAGAAAATGGATGGATGGATGGATGGATGGATGGATAGTTTTGGGTTGGGTTTTGTTCGAGTCAGGGTTAGAGTTCAGAGTTACAGTTAGGAGAAATTTTATGTTAGGGTTTTATGGTTAAATTAGTGATTGTGTTTGGGATTGGAGTGAAAAGATATAGGTTAGAAAAAATGTATTCTGTTCAGATTACAGTTAGGGTTTAAAGTTATGTTTTAAAATGTGGTTTTAGGGTAACCAGGTTCAATTTGATAAAAAGGGATAAGGTTCCAAAGTTTAAAACTATACAGAGATTACGGTTAGGGTTGGTTGGGTTAGAGTTAAGGTTTAGGGTTTAGGTTAGGTTTAGAGTTACCGTTATGGCTATTGAGTATGGTTTTACGCCAGGGGTGTAAAGATACATTTTCAAAGTTAGATTAGTTTTAAGGTTATAATATCATTTAACATGAAAGATGTCCACAATTACCCGAACACTACCAAGTTTCTTTTTCATCCTCATAAAGGTCTACCTTTGTTATACTTTCAAGCTGATTCATAGAGTGGTGGCTGCGCCAGAAATATATCAGTCGTGTAATAAATAAGCAAAGCAAAGCCCCGTAGCATGTAAACTTTCTTCAACTGTATTCTGTTTACCTAACAACAGCCTGGCACCAACACTACACTCTTTGTTTAGGACGTGCATACACAAAGGTGTTGGTATTTGATGTGCCCATGTGTCTAGATTAATTTGATCCATCACAAACTTCTGTGTGTCATTGTGCCAAAATGCAAATGGTCAAAAACACCAGTTATAATCATCAGAGAATGATAGTAATGAATTATATTCACTATTGTTAGTGCAAATGAGTAGTTGGACTTTTTAAAGTTTGTATTTTACTTCACAACATTTTGACTGTCATCCATTGCTGAGAAGACATTGTATTTATTTATGCAAAACTGGGTTTTTTTTAGTCAAGGGTTAGTGAGGTTTTGTTTTTCTTTTACTTAGTAGGTTTCTAGACCTGTACTTTTAGTTGTACACATTTGTTGCTGTTGTATTTTATATTGTAGTGCTCTTGTCACGTCACCCATTACATCACATGCTATGAGAGCAGGTGCATATATAAATATATTTTTATTACTCCCCCATTTCAATTATCATTCCTGATCTTTGCATGCACTCTCTTGGGCCGATATCACATGACTCTTTCCGTCCTGCCTTTCTATTGAATAATCTCTTGGTATTCAATTCCAGCTGCTGTGCGAGTTAACGGATGTCCTGCATGGGACACGGGGCTCATGCCATGCATTGCACTTATGGGGTTACAGTCACATGGTCATCTTTCTGCTCAGCCCTTAACCCGAGTGCACTGTCCCGACTTGTCAAACAAACACAGATGAAGCCAATGTAACTCCAACTGCAAAGCCTGTGTTTACTTTTCAAATGTACTGTATGATAACTGTGTACAAGGTGGAGAGCCCTACAATGACAGGATACAATACGATGAGATTATAATACCAAATTTGAGAATAAAAAACGTGGATTTGTTCTACAAGAAAAAGTTGACAATATACAAAAACTTTGTAGCACTTTTACAAGAATAAGTTTGAAATTTTACAGTTATTTGAAGAAAAGTATACTTGGATTTAGAAAAAAATAAATAAAATCATAATAATAATATATATATATATATATATATATATATATATATATATATTAGAGATTTTTTTTTTTTTTCAAATATTGGAAAAATACTTCTAATGAGAGAGTAAAAATATTAGCAAAAGAATGTTGAAATATTTACATATGTCTATTTTTATAAGAATTAGGTCATCCATCCATCCATCCATTTTCTACCGCTCATTCCCTTTTGGGGTCGCGGGAGGCGCTGGAGCCTATCTCAGCTACAATCGGGCGGAAGGCGGGGTACACCCTGGACAAGTCGCCACCTCATCGCAGGGCCAACACAGATAGACAGACAACATTCACACTCACATTCACACACTAGGGCCAATTTAGTGTTGCCAATCAACCTATCCCCATTAGGTCATGAGTACAATAATTAAGAAAAAAAATTCTTATTTTCAAATCAAATTTTGTATCTGTATTAAAAAAGTTGACATTTTACAAAAACTTAGTAGCACTTTTACAAGAATAAGTTTGAAATTTTACAGTTATTTGAAGAAAAGTATACTTGGATTTAGAAAAAAATAAATAAAATAATATATATATATATATACAGTGGGGCAAAAAAGTATTTAGTCAGCCACGATTGTGCAAGTTCTCCCACTTAAAATGATGACAGAGGTCTGTAATTTTCATCATAGGTACACTTCAACTGTGAGAGACAGAATGTGAAAAAAAAATCCAGGAATTCACATTGTAGGAATTTTAAAGAATTTATTTGTAAATTATGGTGGAAAATAAGTATTTGGTCACTTCAAACAAGGAAGATCTCTGGCTCTCACAGACCTGTAACTTCTTCTTTAAGAAACTCTTCTGTCCTCCACTCGTTACCTGTATTAATGGCACCTGTTTGAACTCATTATCTGTATAAAAGACACCTGTCCACAGCCTCAAACAGTCAGACTCCAAACTCCACTATGGCCAAGACCAAAGAGCTGTCGAAGGACACCAGGAAAATAATTGTAGACCTGCACCAGACTGTGAAGAGTGAATCTACAATAGGCAAGCAGCCTGGTGTGAAAAAATCAACTGTGGGAGCAATTATCAGAAAATGGAAGACATACAAGACCACTGATGATCTCCCTCGATCTGGGGCTCCACACAAGATCTCATCCCGTGGGGTCAAAATGATCATGAGAACGGTGAGCAAAAATCCCAGAACCACACGGGGGGACCTGGTGAATGACCTGCAGAGAGCTGGGACCAAAGTAACAAAGGCTACCATCAGTAACACACTACGCCGACAGGGAATCAAATCCTGCAGTGCCAGACGTGTCCCCCTGCTTAAGCCAGTGCATGTCCAGGCCCGTCTGAAGTTTGCCAGAGAGCACATGGATGATACAACAGAGGATTGGGAGAATGTCATGTGGTCAGATGAAACCAAAATAGAACTTTTTGGTATAAACTCAACTCTTCGTGTTTGGAGGAAGAAGAATACTGAGTTGCATCCCAAGAACACCATACCTACTGTGAAGCATGGGGGTGGAAACATCATGTTTTGGGGCTGTTTTTCTGCTAAGGGGACAGGCCGACTGATCCGTGTTAAGGAAAGAATGAACGGGGCCATGTATCGCGAGATTTTGAGCCAAAACCTCCTTCCATCAGAGAGAGCTTTGAAGATGAAACGTGGCTGGGTCTTCCAGCATGACAATGATTCCAAACACACCGCCCGGGCAACGAAGGAGTGGCTCCGTAAGAAGCATTTGAAAGTCCTGGAGTGGCCTAGCCAGTCTCCAGACCTCAACCCCATAGAAAATCTGTGGAGGGAGTTGAAAGTCCGTGTTGCCCGGCGACAGCCCCAAAACATCACTGCTCTCGAGAAGATCTGCATGGAGGAATGGGCCAAAATACCAGCTACTGTGTGTGCAAACCTGGTAAAGACCTATAGTAATCGTTTGACCTCTGTTATTGCCAACAAAGGTTATATTACAAAGTATTGAGTAGAATTTTTGTTATTGACCAAATACTTATTTTCCACCATAATTTTCAAATAAATTCTTTAAAAATCCTACAATGTGAATTCCTGGATTTTTTTTTCACATTCTGTCTCTCACAGTTGAAGTGTACCTATGATGAAAATGACAGACCTCTGTCATCATTTTAAGTGGGAGAACTTGCACAATTGGTGGCTGACTAAATACTTTTTTGCCCCACTGTATATATATATATATATAGTGTGTGAATGTGTGTGTGAATGGGTAAATGTGGAAGTAGTGTCAAAGCGCTTTGAGTACCTTGAAGGTAGAAAAGCGCTATACAAGTACAACCCACAAGTACAACCCATATATATATATATATATATATATATATATATACATATATATATATATATTAGAGATTTTTTTTTTTCAAATATTGGAAAAATACTTCTAATGAGAGAGTAAAAATATTAGCAAAAGAATGTTGAAATATTTACATATGTCTATTTTTATAAGAATTAGGTCATGAGTACAATAATTAAGAAAAAAAATTCCTTTTTTCAAATCAAATTTTGTATCTGTATTAAAAAAAAACTGTCATTTTTACAAGAATTAATTTATAGGAATTAAAATATTAAGCAATTGAAGGATAAATATCGAGAGACATTTTACAATTTTATGGGAATATCTTATTTTATGAAAATTATGTAATGAGAAGAAGTTCCATCCATCCATTTTCTACCGCTTGTCCTTTTTGGTGTTGCGGGGGATGCTGGAGCCTTTGTCAGCTGCACATGGGCGGAAGGCGAATAAGTTGAATTATTAAAAAAAAAAAGATGGCTGCAATGGTGAAAAAAATCTTAATTTTATGAGAATGAAGCAATTTTATAATAAATTGTAATTTTAAAACAAAACATTTTTAATGATAAAATATAAATTCATAATTATTATTTTTTTGCTAAAAAGTACAAAATTACCAGAATTAATTTGGAATTTGGAAGTCATAGTTTCATAAAAATTAAATAAGAACTGTCTGGATAAAGTAGGAATGGAAATAAGGTTTACATTTTAGGGGGAAAAGGTCCAAATTGATTTTTTTAAAACAATTTAAAATATATTTTATGCAAAAATATATTTGTGTGTAATTTTCCAAGAAGATACACAAAATATTATAAATACATTTGGACTTTCATGAGAAAAAGTTGGAATTAATTGATCAAAATAGAGATTACAAGATCAAATATTGATAAATACATTTTATGCAACACCTACAATAAATGAAGGGCCATTTCACAAAAAAGTTGCAGTAACAAAAAACTTTACGAGAATAATATTGGATTTATCGCTTGTTAGATGGAAATTATGATGAAAAGTACTAACTTTGTTGTCGCGACTTAATCTGCGAATTAAGCAAAGAGAAAAGTAAGTTATTTTTGTATCTTGTTGCCATGGCGCTGCTAATTCACTGCCAGTCAAATGTTACTGTACACAAGATCACACACCCAATTGTAGACCATCAATGGTCACATGGGAGAACTATTGACAATAGTAATGATGACATGCTTGCTGTTTGTTATGGAAAATCTCTACAATGGGGACCTTTCTTGCAGCTATCGGCTCGAATGAACCATATCGTCTCTCAGGTAACAAAACAAAAAAAAAGTAACTAATGCAGCGATTAAGAAATGCCAATCTATTTTGGACACATAGCAGCCTTAATCCTACACTCATATCTGGCAGTAAGTGGGCAGATAAACAGTAAGTCCTAGCGTGATGTTTACATATCATTGCTCACAAATGAGTCCCATTGGGTGTACGCATGTATGTAGTGTATTTGTGATGTCAGTTGGTACCGCTCCTGTCAAAACAAGCAATTCTGTAGAACTTCCGTCATCTCTTCTTCTCTGTCCCTATAAATAATGTGCTGTATGTCAAATACACTACAGTTTAATACTTAACATCTGAGCAATTGCCAAAGGACAAATTACGAGTGGAAGAAGTGTCAAAAGATGGAGCTAACTGTTTTAATGACATTCAGACTTTACTTCAATCAATAACGGAGAAGCATCTCCTCATCCGTGGCTCACTAGTGCAATAACAACGCCGGAAATGCACCCCGTGAAATACCATCCGACCGGAACTCTCTAATAACTACAAACCACGTTTCCAAATGAGTTGGGAAATTGTGTTAGATGTAAATATAAACGGAATACAATGATTTGCAAATCCTTTTCAACCCATATTCAATTGAATGCACTACAAAGACAACATATTTGATGTTCAAACTGATAAACTTTATTTATTTTTTTTCAAATAATAATAAATTTAAAATTTCATGGCTGCAACACGTGCCAAAGTAGTTGGGAAAGGGCATGTTCACCACTGTGTTACATGGCCTTTCCTTTTAACAACACTCAGTTAACTTTTGGGAACTGAGGAGACACATTTTTTAAGCTTCTCAGGTGGAATTATTTCCCATTCTTGCTTGATGTACAGCTTAAGTTGTTCAACAGTCCGGGGGTCTCCGTTGTGCTATTTTAGGCTTCATAATGCGCCACACATTTTCAATGGGAGACAGGTCTAGACTACAGGCAGCCAGTCTAGTACCCGCACTCTTTTATTATGAAGCCACGTTGATGTAACATGTGGCTTGGCATTGTCTTGCTGAAATAAGCAGGGGCGTCTATGGTAACGTTGCTTGGATGGCAACATATGTTGCTCCAAAACCTGTATGTACCTTTCAGCATTAATGGCGCCTTCACAGATGTGTAAGTTACCCATGTCTTGGGCACTAATACACCCCCATACCATCACAGATGCTGGCTTTTCAACTTTGCGCCTATAACAATCCGGATGGTTCTTTTCCTCTTTGGTCCGGAGGACACGACGTCCACAGTTTCCAAAAACAATTTGAAATGTGGACTCATCAGACCACAGAACACTTTTCCACTTTGTATCAGACCATCTTAGATGAGCTCAGGCCCAGCGAAGCCGACGGCGTTTCTGGGTGTTGTTGATAAACGTTGTTTGCCTTGCACAGGAGAGTTTTAACTTGCACTTACAGATGTAGCGACCAACTGCAGTTACTGACAGTGGGTTTCTGAAGTGTTCCTGAGCCCATGTGGTGATATCCTTTACAGACTGATGTCGCTTGTTGATGCAGTAGAGCCTGAGGGATCGAAGGTCACGGGCTTAGCTGCTTACGTGCAATGATTTCTCCAGATTCTCTGAACCCTTTGATGATATTACGGACCGTAGATGGTGAAATCCCTAAATTCCTTACAATATCTGGTTGAGAAAGTTTTTACTTAAACTGTTCAAAAATTTGCTTACGCATTTGTTGACAAAGTGGTGACCCTCGCCCCATCCTTGTTTGTGAATGACTGAGCATTTCATGGAATCTACTTTTATACCCAATTATGGCACCCACCTGTTCCCAATTTGCCTGTTCACCTGTGGGATGTTCTAAATAAGTGTTTGATGAGCATTCCTCAACTTTATCAGTATTTATTGCCACCTTTCCCAACTTCTTTGTCACGTGTTGCTGGCATCAAATTCTAAAGTTAATGATTATTTGCAAAAAAAAAAAAAGTTTATCAGTTTGAACATCAAATATGTTGTCTTTGTAGCATATTCAACTGAATATGGGTTGAAAATGATTTGCAAATCATTGTATTCCGTTTATATTTACATCTAACACAATTTCCCAACTCATATGGAAACAGAGTTCGTAAAATTCCTTGGGTAAATAATGTAAACTCACTACACCGGTATGTTTTAGCGGTTTTTAATGGCAGGTTTACTGACAGATATAAGTATGAACTTTCCACTACTTTATATTAGAAATAGCAACAAAGGAGGATGAATGTCCCATAACAAGAAGATAGAGAAAAAGAAGAAGCTAATCGACCACGGCGTCGTTACGGACTACAAAGGTGGACGCGCGCACATCAGGACTTATGCAGATCCCAAATACAGATCAGCAGCTACCAGAATGTAAGAAAAGTTGCTTTTGCATAATGTTGCGAAACAAAACGCCAAATAATATGTCTTACCTTATACACACGCCATAATGATACTCGTATGCTGAAGCACAGTACAATCCATCAAGCTGTGCGGCTTCATAGCTTACCAAAGTCGTACTAAAACATTTTGATGGATTTTTGAGCGCCGTGTGTAATGTTCTATATTTTCAATGGAACATATAAAATGTTGGTGTTGTTTACTTGAGTCATATTGCAGTCTCCATGTATCTGTTACGTGTGACTGCCAACATATTGCAGTCTACACGTATCTCTAATGTGTGAGTCACACTTATCATTTCACCATGTACCAAATAAAATAGCTTTGAGGTCGGTAAGCACAACCAAAATTATTGCGTACATTAGGCACACCGGCTTATAAGGCGCACTGTTGAGTTTTGAGAAAATTAAAGGATTTTAAGTGTGCCTTATAGTCCGATAAATACTGTATATTAAATAAAAAACCTAAAAAAAAAACATTTTGAGTTATTCATAACAGAATGAGTGAAGCCTCTTGTTAGTCTCCAAATCTCGTTGTCTCTGTGGGTGGAGGCGGGTCCGCATGCATACACACACAGAAGTTGAAGCTCGTAACGTAAACATAAGGTAACGTCGTGAAAATGATCCAGATCAGTCCGAAAATATAATGACCTGTTCCTTATCCAATTTCGGACATTTCCTAAAAATTTAATGAAAATCCCCCATCACTTTCTTTGTTATTTTGCTAAGTAACAGACAAATATCCTCCTGGAGTGGGTAAATAAATATGTCTTGTTTATGCATTAAATGTTGGTTTTAGTAATAATAATACGACTATTTCCTTAGGAGTGCAAGTGGATTCTGTGGCTCTTTTAACACCATGTCAGACATGTTGCATACGCAGTAAACAGATACTAACCTTCTGTCACATGCTTGTGTAAATCTCTCACTCTGGCCAAGTTGGTAATTGTAATCCTCCCACGGCGACATAGTTCCTCCGCACTTCCTTCAAGTTGTTTAGGATTGATGACACCATCAAGAGCATTGCTGCTTCGCACTTCTTGGCAAACTGCGTGTGAATAGTTAAGAGTTGCAGGGACTGGTGTTATTTATCCACACTTCACCGTGACATTTCTCCGAAAGGTTGTGCTACTACGAGAGAAAGTAATAGAAATACTACAGTGGCCTTTTTGATGGGTAGAAAAAGAGGATGAATTAAATATTTGTATCACAAAGTATCACAAATACTGATTTTACTTGTATTTTTTTCAATGTCAAGTATATTTGTACAATTGTATTTATTTTATAAGCCTAGAAATGTCTCCTTTTATTATCTTTTCAACCCTTACAGTTAGGGATGATGTTTGATAAGAAATTATCGAGTTCGAGCCCATTATCGAATGCTCTTATCGAACCGATTCCTTGTCGATTCTCTTATCGAATCCAGATAGGTTGTTGTATATGGAAAAAAACACAATATTTGGTTTAACAAAAGCTCACTTTTATTTTATAAGAAAAATAAATAAATAAATAAATAAATAAATAAATAAATATTGACTGTTACCCCCCCAAAAAAACAAAATAAATAAATATTGACTGTTGTTACCCTAAGTATATTAAAAACAAATATATACAGAAACACAAAAACAACCTGTCTCTGTGATCACTATAGGTGTATAAATAATAATATAGTGTTAAATAAAATCAGTCCCTTGGGCAAAAAACTGAAAATAATACAGCTCTCCAAAAAGTGCACTTCTGCTGCTATTGGAACATACTAACTACACAACACAGGCAGACAGCTAGCAAACAATTCAAGACGTCTAATAAAGTTCCAAAGCAGATTAATCCATGTAGGCTCTTTATTGTTGTTAAACTTGCTTTGTCTTTTCCTATCTTTACTTGTGTCTTGCACTGGACTGTTATTTTTTTTTTTTTTTAACTGAATTACACACAATGACAAAAGTATAAGCTATGTGATACAATTAACATATTGCAATTTAATACACAAAATGTAAATATTAGCTTCACACAAATATACAGTACTGTCATCAAACAAATACTTCTGAGTGTTGAAACTATTTTGATGGTGGAAATACACAACTGGCAGCTATTTTAAGTCCTCAAAACATCCATCGAAACAGTGCACAAAAATCGTTTTTCAATAAACATCTTAGACTTAGACTTACACTTAGACTTCCTTTTTATTGTCATTCAAATGTGAACTTTACAGCACAGATAAGAACGAAATTTCGTTACATAAGCTCATGGTAGTGCAGGATAAAAAAGCAATAAGGTGCATATATAAATAAATAAATATATATAAATAATATATATATAACATATATATATATATAAAATAAATAAATATATATAAATATATATAAATAAATAAATAGATTACTGTACAGATAAATATATTGCACTTTTTCACATGCGTCCACGTTTATGGATGTATGTTATATTGTCTTTTTTATTCCAGCGAGTTAATCCTTTTTGGGGGGAGTTGAGGGGATAATTTAATTTAATTATGATGCGTTCAAGAGTCTTACGGCCTGAGGGAAGAAGCTGTTACAGAACCTGGAGGTTCTGCTTTGGAGGCTGCGGAACCTCTTTCTAGAGTCCAGCAGTGAAAACAGTCCTTGGTGGTAGTATCAAATTTAACCACTTTCCACCTTAATATTGAGTTACATAAACAAGTTAAACAGTTTACTTACAGACTTATCTTTTCCAAGGCTTGTAAGAGCTAACACAACTTGTCTACTCCTCAATTGTCTCATTAACTGAACGAACATCGTCAACCCGGAAGTGCCCAAACTATTGACGCGTAGTATTTTCATATTGCCACAAGGTGTCAGTAAGAGTCTACAATCAAATGGGCATAACATTGCCCATTTGGGATTTGTTCCCAGGGATTTGAATAAAGAACCAACTCTTTTTCTTTACTATAGTGGCCTCGATAACGGGAACCGGTTCTCAAAAAAGGATTTGAGTCCATGAAATCGGTTCTTTTCTTATCGAACAACTGGGAGAACTGGTTTCGAACATCATCCCTACTTACAGTACATTGTGGTCTTTTGTATTTTTATGTACATTTTGGCAATAACTTGTTAATCTGAATGGAATGTTTTTTTTCATGTTCAGACCAAAAAAATTGTTTTCAAATTGTTTCACATATAAATGACACACTGTAAAAATAATTTTAGCACAGTTAAATACCGCCAGGACAAAAATGTCCTCAGTGAGTTAAGAGTGTTAAGAAAAAATGTGGATTCATATTTTTCCATATTTCTCACCAAAATGAAACCTGAAATTAGAACACACATGATTAAATTGTAAAATGACTGCAGTTAAAGGGGAATTGCACTTTTTGGGGGAATTTTGCTTATCGTTCACAATCATTATGAAAGACATGACAACGGATGTATTTGTTTTATGCATTCTAAATATTAAATACATTTGATCTAAAGTCTGCTTACAAAGGAGTCTATGGCAGCCGCTCTATTCTGTCAATAAAGCCCTTAAAGGGGAACATTATCACAATTTCAGAATGGTTAAAACCATTAAAAATCAGTTCCCAGTGGCTTATTTTATTTTTCGAAGTTTTTTTCAAAATTTTACCCATCACGCAATATCCCTAAAAAAAGCTTCAAAGTGCCTGATTTTAACCATCGTTATATACACCCGTCCATTATCCTGTGACGTCACACAGTGATGCTGATACAAACAAACATGGCGCATAGAACAGCAAGCTATAGCGACATTAGCTCGGATTCAGACTCCGATTTCAGCGGCTTAAGCTATTCAACAGGTTACGCATGTATTGAAACGGATGGTTGTAGTGTGGAGGCAGGTAGCGAAAACGAAATTGAAGAAGAAACTGAAGCTATTGAGCCATATCGGTTTGAACCGTATGCAAGCGAAACCGACGAAAACGACACGACAGCCAGCGACACGGGAGAAAGCGAGGACGAATTTGGCGATCGCCTTCTGACCAACGATTGGTATGTGTTTGTTTGGCATTAAAGGAAACTAACAACTATGAACTAGGTTTACAGCATATGAAATACATTTGGCAACAACATGCACTTTGAGAGTGCAGACAGCCCAGCTTTCATCAATTAATATATTCTGTAGACATACCCTCATCCGCTCTCTTTTCCTGGGGGTCTGGCGGCAGATTTCTTTGACTTTATCGTTGGAAATGCATCTGCTTTGAGTGTCGCAGGATATCCACACATTCTTGCCATCTCTGTCGTAGCATAGCTTTCGTCGGTAAAGTGTGCGGAACAAACGTCCAATTTCTTGCCACTTTCGCATCTTTGGGCCACTGGCGCAACTTGAATCCGTCCCTGTTCGTGTTGTTACACCCTCCGACAACACACCGACGAGGCATGATGTCTCCAAGGTACGGAAAACAGTCGAAAAAACGGAAAATAACAGAGCTGATTTGACTCGGTGTTTGTAATGTGTTTGAGAAAATGGCGGATAGCTTCCCGATGTGACGTCATTGCTCCGAGAGCGAATAATAGAAAGGTGTTTAATTCGCCAAAATTCACCCATTTAGAGTTCGTAAATCGGCTAAAAAAATATATGGTCTTTTTTCTGCAACATCAAGGTATATATTGACGCTTACATAGGTCTGGTGATAATGTTCCCCTTTAAAAAACATCCAAACAACCCTATTAGGTTTTATATGCATGATGTAAGTATATATGTAATGTAGTAACAGGCACATTAATAATAACATTTAATATTTACGTATTTTGATCATTTTAAGCATACGCGGCGCATTAATTTAAAAAATGCATCACGTTTGCTTCTTTCCCCCACTACATCACTGATTATTACTCACTGCAGACTTCATAAGAGCCAGCAAACATAATAAAACAACACTTACTGTACACATTTTAGAAAGCTTAGCTTTAATTTTAAGTGCTTTCTAACAGGCATGCTTGCTTTGTCGGCATTATATTGCAACATTACCGGGAGGAAGCTATTCAATACGCGGCAACAAAGGTATCAAAAGATGATACTGTTTGATTATGCGTGAAGCATTGGCGTTGTTAGGCCTATTGTTGTTGAGCCCCCCTAAAATATTCTTAAGCCCCACTAAATAATCTGGTGTTATATATATATATATATATATTATATATATATATATTTTTTTACAAATACATGCCTACATATTCATTATAAAGTGGCCCGAATATGAGTTTAAATAAATAATAATATAACCTGTCATTATTCACTCAGTTTCCCCTCACTTCATAGCGTAAGGTAGAGAGCCCCTTTAGTGCGTCGGTATCCAATCCATTCCACTTGTTCATATAGAAAATGCCCACATCACTCAAAATCTAGTCCGCATGTTCTATGCGACCTTGCTTGCGGTCCTTGGACTTGTTCATATAGAAAATGCCCACATCACTCAAAATCCAGTCCGCATTTTCTCTGCGACCTTGCTTGCGGTCCTGCAGGTGTACGAAGCACATTAACACACAGCACTGCAGACAAGAACGTAAACGGATGCAAAATGGACAGAAGAAACTTTTTCAAGAAAGTAAGTATTCATCACTGCTTGTAGTAAAATGTATTAGCTCCACTTTACACCAGGTCTGTGTTTGACAAAAAGTTACATTCCCGCTCTAAAACAATGCTGCTACTTAGTTAGCTAGTTAGCCTGAAATGCATCATGAAGGTCCTGGTTATTTATAAAGTTAAATGTGCACTCTTTTTTACCACTTGCTATCTTTGGGGTTGCCCTGCGATGAGGTGGCGACTTGTCCAGGGTGTACGCTGCCTTCCGCCCGATTGTAGCTGAGATAGGCTCCAGCGCCCCCGCGACCCCGAAGGGAATAAGCGGTAGAAAATGGATGGATGGATGGATCTTTGGGGTTACTTCCTTCTGGAGCATCAGCTGTGTTTCTCACTTTACACATGGAGGAGAACAGGAGCTGAGCTCATTCACGTATGACTATCATCAGTAGATAATAATAATAATCATCATGCAAGTATTTATTTCTTGTTGATGCTGTAAACAAAATGTCACTGTGCAAACCCATGTTTGTTGTTGTACTGAACACAGATTGAAAATAAACCGACTGAAATAATAATAATAACAATTAATCATTTCTAAGTCTTTGTTAGCCGTTTGTGAAGTTTTGTGCTCGTGCGCTACGTTCGCTCGTATCCTGTGCATCTTCTGGGGGCTTAGCCCCCCCCTGTCCTTAAAAGCTAGTGACGCCCCTGGCGTGAAGTAGTACCCAGTAGTATCAACTGAATTTGTTCGGTATCCATAACAGTACCACATTTGATAGCCATCCCTAATTATAGTGGTTAACAACGTAACTGTACAGTTATTAAAGGTTTGACACTGGAACATATGTATCCACCTTACATTTGTTGCTATATGAAAAATTGTTTAAAATAAGAACCACTTGTGCTCTGAAAATATTCTTACTTATATTCATCCGAAGCTTAAACCTATCTTCTTCAATTCAAATGAAGAGACAGTGATTAATGTTTTTTAATTAGTGCTACAATTACCTCCGTCAGACAACCAGTGAACAATTAGAATTAGCCAGCCAGATAATTAACACAAATATGAGGGACAAGCCGCATTTAGCATTTCAAATGTCGATTAGTGCGAGACAAATTAATTAAGGGTTGTTTTAATTGAATGGTTTATTTATTATTGGCCAGCTACAGATTTTCTAAAAGAACGTTACGAAGGAGAAAAGGGACCACGTTAAGGTATGCTGTGTAAAAAAAATAATTAAAAAAATATGATTGCCATCAATTAGGATATTCAGAAATAATATAAATAAAATATATAAAACAACTAAAAAACACATTCACGTTTTTTATCAAGTGTAGATAGAAAAACTACTATACTATATTATTGACTTAACTGTTGAAAAAAAAGAAAATCACAGAGAAAAATGTACAGTACAGTATTGACTCATATCATATACTATCTGCAATAACAGTGCAATACATTTTCATAACATGGTCACTACTGCCTAGTTTCTCTTGTTATATTCTTATTTTTACTGATATATTATTTTTCTTATTGTTGCTTTTTATTGTTATTATTTTATTTTATATTTTATTTCCATTTATACCCCCATTATTTACTTGTTACTTTTTAAATTCGATATCAATTCTGTACACCGCTGCTGGAATTTTAATTTTAATTTTCCTGCGGGAACTCACCTGAAGGAATCAATAAGGTACTAACTATCTATCTTTTTGGGGGGTATAATCAGAAACAATTAATCATTTAAATAGTATTTTTTTTTGTTTTGTTTGTTTTATCAATCCAACATCTACACATAGCTTTGATTTCAGAACAGTACCCTAGTAGACATAAATTATTAGAAATAATGAATTATATTTGTAGATTAATTTTCTTTATGTAATATTGTTAATATTTCACTGTATAAGTAACAAAAGGTAGAAACACTAGCATATGTTTTTTCTTTAAATATAATTAACAGCTTGGCAGTGATGGCTAAAAAACAATGTCTGATACCCTGTAGCCAGTATGACCCTCAAAGGCCGCCATCGTCAGCTGTATAGTGCATCATTTTTTTAATAAGTCTATGTAATAAACTTAAAACGTCAACCCTGTAAAGACTGTGATGGTTAGATACAAGAAGGACATTGATGTTGCCTGCATCTTATGTAACATGAATCCAGAGACTGTTTACCACCTGTTTTGGACTTGTGAAAGCACTCTATCACTATGGCAGGCATTTGTCCTTTCATCCTGGACAATATACATGACACATTTGTGCTTTGTTTTAAAGATGTGCTATTTGGATTTACACAGTATGAAAAAAAAATTGAACAGGAATTGTATCTTTTGAACCTCATTATATTATAAGCTAAGTTTTATATTCATAAATGTAAGTTTCTCAATACCCGACCTGTTTTTTGTGCCTTTAAAAAAGAATTAGAACTTTACTTTAAAACGCTTGCTACATCCAACAACCAAAAAGCTGTGAAAATTATGATGCTGTGCTCCAAATTTGGATTATTTAGATACATATACACATACATATATATATATATATATATATATATATATATATATATATATATATATATATACACATATATACATACATATATACACATATATATACATACATATATATATATACACATATATTTATACACATACATACATACATATATATATATATATATATATATATATATATATATATATATATATATATATATATATATATACATATATATATATATATATATTAGAGATGCGCGGATAGGCAATTATTTCATCCGCAACCGCATCAGAAAGTCGTCAACCATCCGCCATCCAGCCGATGTAACATTTGATCAGAACCGCACCCGCCCGCCCGTTGTTATATATCTAATATAGACGATGCAAGGCATTAGTGAGGTTATAAAGCTTTTGCCTGTTAAAGAAAGGAGACTGATCCAATGCAGTACAGACATTCGCGTGCCACGGTGTCACGACACAGACGCACACCAGTGCGCAATCATATGGGAGCCGTGCTGAGCGCACCTCCAAGCGCGTCTCGCTGCCGGCGACGGCCGGGTATGTGCCCAACGCTCCAGCGCCATCCATTTTCAGGGCTAGTTGATTCGGCAGGTGGGTTGTTACACACTCCTTAGCGGGTTCCGACGTCCATGGCCACCGTCCTGCTGTCTATATCAACCAGGGTGAGCCCCACCCCTTTCGTGAGCGCACTGCGCGCGGAGTGACCCCTGTTACGCGCCCTCGGCAACAGGGGTGGCGGGCAGATAAGCTGCGCGGGCGGAGTGACCCCTGTTACGAGCCCCCGGCCACGGGGGTGGCGGGCAGGTAAGCTGCTTACCTGCTGCGCGTGACGCCGGCCGCGGCGAAGGCGGACGAGGTGGGGTGTCGGTGCGGTGGGCGCGGTGGTGACCCTGGACGTGCGTCGGGCCCTTCTCGCGGATCACCTCAGCTACGGCTCCCGGTGGGGCCCTCTCGGGGGAAGGGGCCTCGGTCCCGGACCCCGGCGAGGCGTCCCTTCTCCGCTCCGTAAAAGTGTCCATCTCTTTTTTTTTTCTTCTTCTGTTGTGGCATATGCAGCAGGTGCCTGTTCGTTTTTCGTATGTGGGTAACAACATTTAACTATGTATATATATTTCCGAATTGGTTTAACTGCCACCCGCCTGAATCTATTTAAAATCTAATTTTTTTTTATTTCAACCGCCCGACCCGACCCGCGGATAAAATCTAATTTTTTTTTTATTTCAACCGCCCGATCCGCGGACTCCGCGGTTATGTCCGCAAACCGCGCATCTCTAATACACATACATATATATATATATACACATACATACATACATATATATATACACATACAGGACGTATGTGTATATATACTCTCCCAACAGCGTGGCGCTGTTGGGAGAGTGGCGGTTCCAGCAACCTGAGGGTTCTTGGTTCGATCCCCACCTTCTACCTACCTTCTCACGTCCGCTGTGTCCTTGAGCAAGACACTTCACCCTTGCTCCTGATGGGTCGTGGTTAGGGCCTTCATGGCAGCTCCCGCCATCTGTGTGTGAATGTGTGTGTGAATGGGTAAATGTGGAAATAGTGTCAAAGCGCTTTGAGTACCTTGAAGGTAGAAAAGCATAATCCATTTACCATTTACATACATACAAATATATCCACATACATATATATAGATATATATATAAACATGGATGCAAAAGTGCAATATATTTATCTGTACAGTAATCTATCTATTTATATATGCACCTTATTGCGCTTTTATCCTGCACTACAACGAACTGATGCAACGACATTTCGTTCTTATCTGTACTGTAAAGTTAACATTTGAATGACAATAAAAAGTAAGTCTAAGTCTATATTTTGCATTTTATTTTAGTTGCTTTATTGAATTTACAACCACCTGGCGTTGTGTTGTACTGTTTCTCTACTTCTTTTGATCATTATTATTTATTGGCTTATATGTAAATGTGGCATATTATAAATAAAAATTTGTATAAAAAAATTAAAAAAAATAAAAATAATAATAATAATAATATTCAAACTTCAAACCAATAACAATATGCACATAACTATATATAATAAAACAAGTGCAATAAACACAGTATATACATATTACGTGTGATTAGCAGTTTAAGCTAGTAGCTGCTAACGTTTAAGCTAATGCCTGCTAGCGAACTCGCAACAGGAGACCAAAAAAAATAAATAATAATAATAATAATAATAATAATGATAATAATAAATAAAAAAAGGAGACCAAATATATACCTACAACAATTGTTTCCAATCACAAAAGCTACTTACGAGAGACTGGACATGCCAACAAACAAACTAAAAGGGTACAGCACTTTAGGAGTTCACAAGCAAAGACTCGCAATGCATTCTGGGACATGTAGTTTGAATATACATAGCCAGTTTCGACATAAAGCAATATTTTCCGATCCAAATAAAAGTGCATCTGTTTATATTAGGATTACGATTAGAGGAAAATGTTAAAAATGTTTTGTAGGTTTTATTTTAAGCGTGAAACAAGTGATCATTATTTACAATCCTCTGAAAAACAGCACTAGGGTCAAAATTGTGTTCATATTAATATTATTATTATTATTATTATATATACATGGTGAATAAGATAACCACAAATAAAAATTAAAGACATTTATCTTCTGTCATTGACAGAAGATAAATGTGCTTAACTGTGAGTTGCATTGACAGACTGTCAATGCAACTCACAGTTAAGCACTGTAGTATCAACTTCTGTCCACTAGATGGCAGAAACATACAAGTAATAATATCTACTTTAGCCACAATCCAAACAGTATAATATTAATATTATATTAATGAAAATTAATTTAAACTTTTTGAATGATTTATGCAATTTAGATCTAATTGATTGTAAAGCCCTTTGAGACTTTTGTGATTTAGGGCTATATAAATAAAAATTGATTGATTGATTGATATAAAATCACAATTCTAAGACATTTCTCAAATACTGATATACTTTGCAGATGTTTCTTTCATGAATATGTGCAAGATTGATTAATGCACTCACATCTTTCTTCCTTATTTTGTCTGCTGTGTGCAGTCTGTCGAGTACATGATGACTTTCTGTATTGGTTTCCTTGCTTGACTGGACACAAAAAAACAGACTTTGTGGCGCAGAAATGCTACAGAGAAAATGAGAAAAAGATGCGCTGCTGAAAATGGAAAATAAAATGTCTCAATTTTAAACAAAACGTGCTCATTGGACCCAGAATCTTCTATTTCAACTCTTTGTTGTGCCTTTAAGAATGTAAACTCAGTTCAAATATATAGATGCTTAAATGGAAGAAAAAAAAACAACTAAAGCAGAAAATTTAAGCTGAATAATTAGTATTTTTCAATAATGCACTTTAAAATGATGCAAAATACCATCCATTTTCTACCGTTTGTCCCTTCTGGGGTCGCGGGGGATGCTGGAGCCTATCTCAGCTGCATTCGGGCGGAAGGCGGGGTACACCCTGGACAAGTCGCCACCTCATCGCAGGGCCAACACAGACAGACAGACACAGGGGCGCCGAAAAGGGGGGGTAAAGGAGACGGATTCTAGGGGCCCATGATGGAGGGGGGCCCAGAGAGGCCCCTAATGATGATGACATTATAATACAGAAAAAATAATGACACTGTGTTGGGGGCCCTGTAAAGATTCTTTTCATGGGGCCCAAAATCACTAGCGGCGCCCCTGGACAGACAACATTCACACACTCCAAAAATTACTCATTGGATGAACTCAACTAAAATGAGGGCAGGATTTCCATCCAATTGACTTCGATTTGATGTTTTTTGCAGTATATATTGATATCGTTTTATCGCCCAGCCCTATTAACCTTTTTTTTTTTTTTTTAATGTTTACCGGTATTTCAATTTATTTGTTATTAATTATGTGTCTATCATGATATACATTTTTGTTTTATGGCCCAGCCCTATGGGAATTTTTTCAGAATATTTTTATTTTTTTTAACTGATTTTGATTTTATTTATTTTGCGATATTTATTGGTAACATTTTATTGTCCAGCCCTACGGGGATTTTTTCAGAATCTTTTTTTTTTTTTTATTGATATCAATTTTATGTCTTTTGCAATATATATTGCAATTAATTTATCGCCCAGCCTTTTTCTGTTTTTTTTATATCTATGTGTCTGTAATGATATATATATTAATATCGTTTTATTGCCCAGCCCTATCGGCCTTTATCCTATTTTATTTATTTTTTGTTATCAATTATGTGACTATCATGATATTTATTATCGTTTTATGGCCCCATGCCCTCGCTGCTGCTACATCGCCTTGTAAACTTCCAATTCTGCCTAGCAACAAGTGGTTAATACATTCAAAGGAGATTTTCCTCTTTTCAGTTTATCCAATATTATCAATATTGTCTAGACCAGTGGCCCTCACACGTTATTCTCCAAGTACCAACTCAGGAAAAACTTGGCTCTCCAATTACCACCGTAATGACCAACATTAAAATACAGTAGCATAGTAGGCCTAAGTATTCATTAAAAACAAGGCATGTGTTTTATTTAGCAAGTATATTTCATACTTTTGGCCACTGTAACATTCAACGCATTTTGAATATAGCAAAAAATAAAACACATTCTTTGGCAAACGAACAGTTACTCAGTACTTGAGTAGTTTTTTTCACAACATACTCTTTACTTTTACTCAAGTAAATATTTGGGTGTCTACTCCTTACTTTTACTTGAGTAATAAATCTCTAAAGTAACAGTACTCTTACTTGAGTACAATTTATGGCTACTCTACCCACCTCTGCCTACTACGCTAGTGTCTATTAAAGGGGAACATTATCACAATTTCAGAATGGTTAAAACCATTAAAAATCAGTTCCCAGTGGCTTATTTTATTTTTCGAAGTTTTTTTCAAAATGTTAACCATCCATCCATCCATCCATCTTCTTCCGCTTATCCGAGGTCGGGTCGCGGGGGCAGCAACCTAAGCAGGGAAGCCCAGACTTCCCTCTCCCCAGCCACTTCGTCCAGCTCTTCCTGTGGGACCCCGAGGCGTTCCCTGGCCAGCCGGGAGACATAGTCTTCCCAACGTGTCCTGGGTCTTCCCCGCGGCCTCCTACCGGTCGAACGTGCCCTAAACACCTCCCTAGGGAGGCGTTCGGGTGGCATCCTGACCAGATGCCCGAACCACCTCATCTGGCTCCTCTCGATGTGGAGGAGCAGCGGCTTTACTTTGAGGTCCCCCCGGATGGCAGAGCTTCTCACCCTATCTCTAAGGGAGAGCCCCGCCACCCGGCGGAGGAAACTCATTTCGGCCGCTTGTACCCGTGATCTTGTCCTTTCGGTCATAACCCAAAGCTCATGACCATAGGTGAGGATGGGAACGTAGATCGACCGGTAAATTGAGAGCTTTGCCTTCCGGCTCAGCTCCTTCTTCACCACAACGGATCGATACAGCGTCCGCATTACTGAAGACGCCGCACCGATCCGCCTGTCGATCTCACGATCCACTCTTCCCTCACTCGTGAACAAGACTCCGAGGTACTTGAACTCCTCCACTTGGGGCAAGATCTCCTCCCCAACCCGGAGATGGCACTCCACCCTTTTCCGGGCGAGAACCATGGACTCGGAAAAATTTTACCCATCACGCAATATCCCTAAAAAAAAGCTTCAAAGTGCCTGATTTTAACCATCGTTATATACACCCGTCCATTTTCCTGTGACGTCACATAGTGAAGCCAACACAAACAAACATGGCGGAAAGAACAGCAAGCTATAGCGACATTAGCTCGGATTCAGACTCGGATTTCAGCGGCTTAAGCGATTCAACAGATTAGGCATGTATTAAAACGGATGGTTGTAGTGTGGAGGCAGGTAGCGAAAACGAAATTCAAGAAGAAACTGAAGCTATTGAGCCATATCGGTTTGAACCGTATGCAAGCGAAACTGACGAAAACACGGGAGAAAGCGAGGACGAATTCGGCGATCGCCTTCTAACCAACGATTGGTATGTGTTTGTTTGGCATTAAAGGAAACTAACAACTATGAACTAGGTTTACAGCATATGAAATACATTTGGCAACAACATGCACTTTGAGAGTGCAGACAGCCCAGTTTTCATCAATTAATATATTCTGTAGACATACCCTCATCTGCGCTCTTTTCCCGAAAGCTGATCTGTCCAGTTTTGGAGTTGATGTCAGCAGGCCAGGGAAGCTAGGGTCGATATTCTTCTCTTGATCATCTTCGGTGGCATAAGGGACGGTGTGAGCCAAGACATCCAGGGGGTTTAGCTCGCTCGTCTGCGGGAACAAACTGCCGCCATTGCTTGCCGTGCTACCGAGGTCCTTTGTCCCTGAATTGCTCACACACTCCGGCAGATTCAATGGGGGGTCTGGCGGCAGATTTCTTTGACTTTATCGTTGGAAATGCATCTGCTTTGAGTGTCGCAGGATATCCACACATTCTTGCCATCTCTGTCGTAGCATAGCTTTCGTCGGTAAAGTGTGCGGAACAAACGTCCAATTTCTTGCCACTTTGGCATCTTTGGGCCACTGGTGGAATCCGTCCCTGTTCGTGTTGTTACACCCTCCGACAACACACCGACGAGGCATGATGTCTCCAAGGTACGGAAAACAGTCGAAAAAATGGAAAATAACAGAGCTGATTTGACTCGGTGTTTGAGAAAATGGCGTCATCGCTCCGAGAGCGAATATTAGAAAGGCGTTTAATTCGGCAAAATTCACCCATTTAGAGTTAGGAAATCGGTTAAAAAAATATATGGTCTTTGTTCTGCAACATCAAGGTATATATTGACGCTTACATAGGTCTGGTGATAATGTTCCCCTTTAATGTTGGTCAATATGGTAGCCAAGTGTTTTTGAGAACCACCGCTCTAATAGATGCCTATTTCTGTTTTTTTATTCAAAGTGTCAGTTTGAACATGACACAAATCCATCCTGACACGAGTGTGAAAAGAAAAGAGTGTTTCATCTCTGGCTCCATCAAAGCCTTTTTTTTTTTTTTTTTTATGGTCTGGTGCGTTTTGATGTCCGCTTAGATCTGTTCATTAGATTCTAGTGTAACTGAGATAATCTTGGCACTTTATTCCGCACACTTAAAAAAAAATCTCACATTTAAGGAAACAAGGACAGGGTGAAAAAAAATAATAATAAAAAAAATTAAAAAAAAGAATGCAACAAGGGTTTAAACAGAGAGTGAAAATATTTTATTATTATACACCAGGATTTATACTGGAGGCACTACCCCACCTTTAGTTTAGGCACTGAACGACTGCACTGCTGTGACAACCAACACCTCACATCATCATCATCATCAACCTGAGTGACAAAGTGATTAAACAGAGAGCCAATATGTTCTACTCGAATGTTGTCGTGTATATTTCATGGCGTTGTTTGGATGCCACAATAATTGTGTGTATTAATGTGTACATGACAACATCATCAATCACCTGGATGAAATATATACACAGCCTGTCCTTTCATATTCATCTCATACAGTAAGCACCTTACGTATCAAATCGTGAGTACCGTATTTTTCGGACTATAAGTCGCAGTTTTTTTCATAGTTTGGTGCAATTTATATATGTTTTTTTCCTTCTTTATTATGCATTTTCGCCAGGTGCGACTTATACTCCGAAAAATACGGTATTATTACTACAATGTTATTGTGGGATTAGGCAAATGTGCCTTTCACACAGAATACGTATAAGGCGCCGCCCTCCAGAAAATTCATTTGACCTTTGAAAAATGAATATCTGGGTTATTTAAGTCAGGTATTCCAAACCACCGTGTCACCTGAAAAGTATTTTTTTGCAAGAAAAAATGAGTCGTTGTTCAGACGGAGGCAGAACAATTCAATAATCTGCCACTAGATGGCAGCAGGGACATAATGAATCTGTGTACCCATTCATTTATCACATTAGGATTGTTATTACGGGTGCCCCGATTTGAAATGGATATCGGAATAGCCCGATATCAGCCAAAAATGTAAAATCAATTATGGGATGGTATTGACCTTCACGTAAAATCTCCGATATCAACGCTTCGATACAAGCAATCCTGCAGCGTGTTTACTTGTGTCATGACTGGGTCTTGGGTGTTTGCTTTTCCGGGATGCAACGGAAAGTTGGCTCGTGCGAGACGGGAATGAAGGTACATGATTTATTGAAAGACTATAAATACAAAAAAAGGATCAAACAAAAAGCGCGCACAGTGGCGGAGAATAAACTATGAAACCAAAAGACTATAGCAAAAAAAGTACAAACGAAAAACACGCACAATGGCGGAGAATAAACTATGAAACCAAAAAGACTATAAACATGGAACAAAAACATACTTGGCTTGGACAAAAATAGTTGCATGGAGAATGGACATGGAAAGAAGTATCAGGCATGGACAGAGCATAAATGTGGTGAGGTCGTCAGGACGAACAACAGAAAATGAAAAGCTTAAATAACACAGACATGATTAACGAAAACAGGTGCGTGACTCAAAACGTGAAACAGGTGCGTGACGTGACAGGTGAAAACTAATGGTTGCTATGGTGACAAACAAGAGTGCACAATGAGTCCAAACGTGGAACAGGTGAAACTAATGGGTAATCATGCAAACAAGACAAGGGAGTGAAAAGCCAGAAACTAAACAAAACATGACTTAAAACAAAACATGATTACACAGACATGACACTTGTGCTAAGATGGACAGTCGGTTGACATCTAAACGACCTCCAATAAGCACACAAAGTTGGTATTTTATTGTGTTGCAGTCAAGTCGTTTACAAAAGGTAAACGTGGTAGGCGACAGGCTACTTGGAACGAGCGGCTACACAACAGCTAAGCACACAGGCTAAGTGTCCTTAAAAAAAAAAGACATTTGTCAATGTAAACAAATACCAAATAATCATGGTTGCATATTACGAACACATTAAAAAGTCTCCAAGGCAGAAGCCTATTAAAAAGTATCCAGTAACAAAAGTGTCCGCATCATTCAATGTATTTTTTTTTATTGTAATGAATTATTGTGACACAAATTAAGACTCCACTCAAAAGTAGAGATGTCTGATATTATCGGCCAATAAATGCGTTAAAATGTAATATCGTAAATTATCGGTATCGTTTTTTTTTTTTATCGGTATCGTTTTTATTTATTTTTTATTTTTTATTTTTTATTAAATCAACATAAAAAGCACAAGATACACTTACAATTAGTGCACCAACCCAAAAAAACGCCCTCCCCAATTTACACTCATTCACACAAAAGGGTTGTTTCTTTCTGTTACTAATATTCTGGTTCCTACATTATATATCAATATATATCAATACAGTCTGCAAGGGATACAGTCCGTAAGCACACATGATTCTGCTGACCTTCTACCGCTCGTCCATCGAGAGCCTGCTGACCTACTGTATTACGGTATGGTACGGCAGCTGCACTGCAGCAGACAGGGAGAGGCTGCAAAGAGTGGTCAAGACGGCTCAGAAGATCATCGGCCGCCCTCTCCCCTCTCTGACGGACATCTACACCTCCCGCTGCCTCAACAGAGCCAGTGCCATCATCAAGGACAGCACCCACCCTGGCTCTGACCTGTTCCACCTGCTGCCCTCTGGGAAGCGCTACAGGTGCATTAAAACCAAAACAAACAGGCTAAAGAACAGCTTCTTCCCCAGGGCCATAACCATCCTGAACGGACTGCCCCATTGTCCCTCATAACTGCCTTCTCTTCGGTGCAATAACCCATTCCACCAACCACCCTGTTTTTGTTTTGTTTTTTCATGTATATATTCATTTCACACCATATTCATTGCACTTCTACATTTTTTATATTTCTATATATTTGCACATTGTTTTTCTAGCATGCACACATCGCACTGTATGGAATGGCCTCAATCTCGTTACCTTGCGTAATGACAATAAAGCTGATTCTGATTCTGATTCTGATTCTGATTCTGATTGTGCGTGCTGCTGGTCCACTAATACTACTAACCTTTAACAGCTAATTTTACTAATTTTCATTAATTAATATATTCTATGTAACTGTTTTTATATTGTTTTACTTTCTTTTTGTATTCAAGAATTTTTTTTAAATTTATTTATCTTATTTTATTTTTTTTATTTTATTTTTAAAGTACCTTAACTTCACCATACCTGGTTGTCCAAATTAGACATAATGTGTTAATTCCACGACTGTATATATCGGTTGATATCGGTATCGGTTGATATCAGTATCGGTAATTAAAGATTTGGACAATATCGGAATATCGGATATCGGCAAAAAGCCATTATCGGACATCCCTACTCAAAAGCCTACAACAGTCGTAAGGTCAATGCTGTTGTTTACTAATTTTACTGAATCAAACCTTTTCTAACGTTCCACACTACACAATAATACAAGTATGTACAAGGATTTGTGCTGATATCGTATCGGATTAGTATCGGTATGGACCAACACTCAAGGCTCCCAATATCTGTATCGTGTCGAATGTGAAAAAGTCGTATCGGGACACCCACAAAACTAGATAGTTCACGGTGTTGAAAAATAATCAAAATTCAGAGAATATTCAAACAAATGTACATTTTATAATGGATTTCTTGAGTCAAGTCGATACATTCAGGTAGAATCAAGCAGAGAAGTTGACTTTTTAAAGTTGTTTTTTCCCCAAATCAAAGCAATCAGTGTACTTAGCAGAAAACTGACCTATTTTGGTTACATTTTGATAACTTTCGTATGACCTGGATACAAGACTCCCCGGAATATAAGCCCACGCCTCTTTGGAATAAAAAATAGATAAAAATAAACATGAAAAACATATAATCCATTAAAAATAATCATCATACAGTATGGAAGGGATTAATTCAGCCCCATTCCTGGGTGGATCTCGCACGAGAGGACGAGGGGAGGCTAATCATTTTGCTGAAAATACATAGTAATTGCCACAAAACACATTTCAAGATATTTAACACTCTACTTTGGTGCCCCCCCCCCCCAAAAAAAAAATTGTCACGTTTCATGTGTCGGGTAAACCGTGACGAACGGGGCCTTATGAACCCACCTTCCTACTGAAACTCCTCTGTTGTTTACAAACAACCTTTGAGGCATTTCTTGTTGTTGTTGTCGTCCCGTATCTGTGTGCGAGTGACAGGAAGAAAAGCTCTGACTCATTTCAAAACTGACCTATTTTGGTTACATTTTGATAACTTTCGTATGACCTGGATACAAGACTCCCCGGAATATAAGACCACGCCTCTTTGGAATAAAAAGTAAATAAAATGAAAAATGAAAAACATATAATCCATTCAAAATAAGCATCATACAGCATGGAAGGGATTAATTCGGCCCCATTCCTGGGTGGATCTCGCACGAGAGGAAGAGGGGAGGCTAATCATTTTGCTGAAAATACCACAATAATTGCCACAAAACACATTTTAAGATATTTAACACTCTACTTTGGTGCCCCCCCCCCAAAAAAAAAAAAAAATTGTCACGTTTCATGTGTCGGGTAAACCGTGACGAACGGGGCCTTATGAACCCCCCTTCCTACTGAAACTCCTCTGTTGCTTACTAACAACCTTTGAGGCATTTTTTGTTGTTGTTGTCGTCCCGTATCTGTGTGCGAGTGACAGGAAGAAAAGCTCTGACTCATTTCAAAACTTACCTATTTTGGTTACATTTTGATAACTTTCGTATGACCTGGATACAAGACTCCCCGGAATATAAGACCACGCCTCTTTGGAATAAAAAGTAAATAAAATTAAAAATGAAAAACATATAATCCATTCAAAATAAGCATCATACAGCATGGAAGGGATTAATTCGGCCCCATTCCTGGGTGGATCTCGCACGAGAGGAAGAGGGGAGGCTAATCATTTTGCTGAAAATACCACAATAATTGCCACAAAACACATTTTAAGATATTTAACACTCTACTTTGGTGCCCCACCCAAAAAAAAAAAAAAGTGTCACGTTTCATGTGTCGGGTAAACCGTGACGAACGGGGCCTTATGAACCCACCTTCCTACTGAAACTCCTCTGTTGTTTACAAACAACCTTTGAGGCATTTGTTGTTGTTGTTGTCGTCCCGTATCTGTGTGCGAGTGACAGGAAGAAAAGCTCTGACTCATTTCAAAACTGACCTATTTTGGTTACATTTTGATAACTTTCGTGTGACCTGGATACAAGACTCCCCGGAATATAAGACCACGCCTCTTTGGAATAAAAAATAAATAAAAATAAAAATGAAAAACATATAATCCATTCAAAATAAGCATCATACAGCATGGAAGGGATTAATTCGGCCCCATTCCTGGGTGGATCTCGCACGAGAGGAAGAGGGGAGGCTAATCATTTTGCTGAAAATACCACAATAATTGCCACAAAACACATTTTAAGATATTTAACACTCTACTTTGGTGCCCCCCCCCCAAAAAAAAAAAAAAATTGTCACGTTTCATGTGTCGGGTAAACCGTGACGAACGGGGCCTTATGAACCCCCCTTCCTACTGAAACTCCTCTGTTGCTTACTAACAACCTTTGAGGCATTTTTTGTTGTTGTTGTCGTCCCGTATCTGTGTGCGAGTGACAGGAAGAAAAGCTCTGACTCATTTCAAAACTTACCTATTTTGGTTACATTTTGATAACTTTCGTATGACCTGGATACAAGACTCCCCGGAATATAAGACCACGCCTCTTTGGAATAAAAAGTAAATAAAATTAAAAATGAAAAACATATAATCCATTCAAAATAAGCATCATACAGCATGGAAGGGATTAATTCGGCCCCATTCCTGGGTGGATCTCGCACGAGAGGAAGAGGGGAGGCTAATCATTTTGCTGAAAATACCACAATAATTGCCACAAAACACATTTTAAGATATTTAACACTCTACTTTGGTGCCCCCCCCCCCCAAAAAAAATGGCACGTTTCATGTGTCGGGTAAACTGTGACAAACGGGGCCTTATGAACCCCCCTTCCTACTGAAACTCCTCTGTTGTTTACAAACAACCTTTGAGGCATTTTTTGTTGTTGTGTGCGAGTGACAGGAAGAAAAGCTCTGACTCTTGTAATGGTTTGAGCATTCATTCATACCATTTTTTCTTTTTTTGTATTGTAAGAAAATATCAAAACACAAATCCATAACAGTAAAACGGAATATATCGCAGCAAAATATAGCATTTCGAGCAATGCATGGGCACTACAGTATTTGTTTGGCATGTGATGACTTCGGACTTGGTTCTTTAAGGTGAAGTACTTCTTCCACTGTCAGTAGAACACAATATTCTGTGGACCAACTACGGATGTACATTTGTCACAGTATGGGAGTAAATAGTTCTACCATAAACATACTTCTCAACATCATTTTGGGAGGACTCCAACCAGTGCGGTAATCACATGAGCACACACAGCAACACTTCACCGAGAGCACAAAGCAATTAGCCATCATGTTCATCGCCGTGGTAACAGCAGAGTACAACGAGAGGAAGAGATTAACACAGGAGAACTCTTTGCTCTTGTTTCCCAAAATGTGTGCAAAAACCCCTAAATCAGGGGTGTCAAACTCATTTGAAACCGGGGGGGGCCACATGGAGAAAAAATCTACTCCCGAGTGGGCCGGACTGTTAAAATCACGATAACTTCAAAATAAAGACCCGATTGTTTTACTTGTTTAAAAATAGCACATTCTGAAAATGTGCAAATCATAATGTTGTTGTTTTTTTTGTAAAATCTACTCCCGAGTGGGCCGGACTGTTAAAATCACGATAACTTCAAAATAAATTGTTTTCTTTGTTTAAAAATAGCACATTCTGAAAATGTACAAATCATAATGTTGTTGTTTTTTTGTTTTTTTTTTACACTTACATGTTGCGGTTAATAGTATTCTATCTTTATTTGTCGTTATTTATACTTTCTGAATAAGTTATGTGATAATGTCGAGCAGTCAACTCGTCGGTGTTCATTCTCAATCTATCGAGATGAAAAAAAATAATGTCGAAATCAAATTACAGGATGTTATTTCCGTAGTTTGGGGCGGTATAGCTCGGTTGGTAGAGTGGCCGTGCCAGCGACTTGAGGGTTCCAGGTTCGATCCCCGCCTCCCAAGACACTTTACCCACCTGCTCCCAGTGCCACCCACACTGGTTTAAAAGTAACTTAGATATTGGGTTTCACTATGTAAATGCGCTTTGAGTCACTAGAGAAAAGCGCTATGTAAATATAATTCACCTCACTTCACTTTGCTCATTTTCCTCGACTGTGGTTTATTGTTTTTTTACATATGTAGCATCATCTACAAAGATACAAATAATTGCTATTGCGACATCTAGTGGACACATTTTAAACAGGAGTTTCTGTCATTCAAAAATTTCGGCTCATTTTTATACTCGGCAAACTCATCCCCTCAGGCCCCTTTTTTGGCTACTTTTAAGATCCTTCTTAAAACCCATTTTTATTCACTGGCTTTTAAAGGCCTACTGAAACCCACTACTACCGACCACGCAGTCTGATAGTTTATATATCAATGATGAAATCTTAACATTGCAACACATGCCAATACGGTTAGCTTACTAAAGTGTAATTTTAAATTTCGCGCAAAATATCCTGCTGAAAACGTCTCGGTATGATGACGTCGGCGCGTGACGTCACGGATTGTAGAGGACATTTTGGGACAGCATGGTGGCCAGCTATTAAGTCGTCTGTTTTCATCGCAAAATTCCACAGTATTCTGGACATCTGTGTTGGTGAATCTTTTGCAATTTGTTCAATGAACAATGGAGACAGCAAAGAAGAAAGCTGTGGGTGGGAAGCGGTGTATTGCGGCAGGTGTTGTGCCGGATAACACAGCCGGTGTTTCATTGTTTACATTCCCGAAAGATGACAGTCAAGCTTTACCAATGGCCTGTGGAGAACTGGGACAACAGAGACTCTTACCAGGAGGACTTTGAGTTGGATGCGCAGACACGGTACCGTGAGTACGCATGCAGCTGCGGCTTCCAAACATTTGATCGCCTGCCCGTACGTGCGTGCCGCTATGTGCATGTCACGTACGTAACTTTGGGGACTTTGGGGAAATATATGTGCTGTGTGAACTTTGGGGAGGTGTTTGAGTTGTATTGGCGGGTTATATGGACGGGAGGGGGGAGGTGTTTGTTATGCGGGATTAATTTGTGGCATATTAAATATAAGCCTGGTTGTGTTGTGGCTAATAGAGTATATATATGTCTTGTGTTTATTTACTGTTTTAGTCATTCCCCGCTGAATGTCAGGTCCCACCCGCCTCTCACAGCATCTTCCCTATCTGAATAGCTCTAGTCCTTCACTCTCACTTTCCTCATCCACGAATCTTTCATCCTCGCTCAAATTAATGGGGGAAATCGTCGCTTTCTCGGTCCGAATCGCTCTTGCTGCTGGTGGCCATGATTGTAAACAATGTGCAGATGTGAGGAGCTCCACAACCTGTGACGTCACGCGCATATCGTCTGCTACTTCCGGTACAGGCAAGGCTTTTTTATCAGCGACCAAAAGTTGCAAACTTTATCGTCGATGTTCTCGACTAAATCCTTTCAGCAAAAATATGGCAATATCGCGAAATGATCAAGTACGACACATAGAATGGACCTGCTATCCCCGTTTAAATAAGAAAATCGCATTTCAGTAGGCCTTTAACCCAGCATGAAAAACTGTTTCTAACTTTTTGAACTTTTTTTAACTGCTTTTTATCCAACAAATTGTTCTTAGGATAATTTGCATTTGCTTTTTCAATGTGTATTTTATAATAATAATATAATAATATTTTATTTTATATATATATATATATATATATATATATATATATATATATATATATATATATATATATATATATATATATATATATATATATATATATATATATATATATATTTTACTTCTGTTTTAAATGTTATTTTTTAGTCTGTTCTTTTGCCTCTATTTCTTTGTGGTGTACAGCCCTTTGTTCTTCAACTGTGGTTGTCTTTAAAGGGCTTTATAAATAAAGTTGGTATGGTATCCCGCGGGCCGGATAAAACCTGTTCGTAAACGTCCCTAAACGATAAATAAGGATGCAACGGTACAGACCAATTTTTGCTACGGAACAGAGGCGTACCGAGTTCCTGCATGGAACACAATAAAAGTGAGGTGCAGGAAGTATAACAGCAGAGACTGTTTTTGTTGGAAAAAAAAAAAAAATCATTAAACGCAAATTGATGTTTTGTTTTGTTTTTAGTAATTGAAGCACTTGGGGAAACAGGAGAACATCACATCAGAACAACACCACAGCAAACATGGCACCTCACAGCCTGAACCCACAACACAAAATATCAAAATGAACAATGTAAGAGGATCAATAACATACCTGCAGCTGTTCAACAAGAAAACTGTTTTAAGTAAGTTATCCTGTATAAACTTTTACATGTGATTTTTGAAAAAAAAAACAAAAAAAACAATGAATAAATGATGGAATAGCACGACACACCCATTTTTGCTGATGCAGCACATTTGCAGCACCATTTGTCATTTTTAGTTGAATGTTTGGTGTGCAAAAGGTGACGATACGCTGGGCAACCATTTTGTCAATGAAATATCTTTGAAAATATGGTAATATTTCCATATTTTTTCCAATAATTATTCATCATTTCACCAACACCCACCCCAGTCCTGTAGGTGGCAGTAGTGATACTGATGATTAAGATAGACAATTCGGGACAAACGCGTTAAAGACAAATTGCAAATGTGTCTTAAATTTTCAATAGCAAAAACATTTTAGAAAAGAAGAAAAGTAAATAATTAATTAAAAAAACAATAATAATGATTACATATTTCACTTCAGTCCTGTAAGCTTGCTAATAATTCTAAAGAAGGAAATGGTGTAAAACATAATTAAATGTATTGTTATACATTCATTTGAAGTAATATAGATAAAACAAAAAGGGGAATAATTAATCATAAACTGACAAATAAATCAACAAATATTTTTTGGTAATAGTTCAACTTAAGTAAAATAATATTAAAATAGATTGGGGAAGAAAAAGGGCGAATTATTGGTAAATTTGTCAGAAATTGTAAATTAATATAAACAAATTACAAAAAAAAAAAAATAATAATTAGTGAAGCAGTTGGTCTTAATTGAAAATCAACAAGTATTTAATTCTAATAATAAATCATTTCACTGCATTTTCATAAATGCTACTGATGCTAAATTTAAAAAAAATAAATAAATAAAAAGTCATTTGAATAATTGGTGAACATGTCCTTAATTGCAATTTAAAAATTGTTTTTATGAATTGATAAATAGAAAAAAACCTGTTCGAATATGGTTCTGAGTGAGCGGCTTTTGGACTATTTTGAGTCTCATACTCTATTTCCGTTTAAAAATGTGTAGATTCCCTTTAAAACTGGCAATGATTCATTACAATAATATCAATTATCCACAGAAATGTATCTGCGGGTAATTGAACATGTTATGGATTTTTCTTTTAGACGTTTTGAGTCATCGTCTTTTATTTCTGTTATGAAGTGTGTCGGTTGTCATTAGAGACTAGCAGGGAGCAATTGCATTAGTTACCTGACATGTCTTCATTACGGAGAGTGAATGTGCTGTCAGTTTGACTTTTGGATTATTTTGAGTGTTATTATTTTTCATACTACAAAAAATGTCAGTTATCAATAAAAACTGATAATTGAATCACATGACACTACTACCTTCAAGATTCGCTTAGAAAAATACCTGTTCGAATATGGTTCTGAGTGAGCGGCTTTTGGACTATTTTGAGTCGTTGTACTCTATTCTCGTTAAAAACGTGTAATGATTGGCAATGATTCATCACAATAATTCGAGAACATATAAATTATCCACACAAATGTATCTGCGGGTAAACGAGTGTGTTATGGTTTTGACTTAGAGACTTTTTGAGTCATCATATTTTATTTCTGTTATGAAATGTGTCGGTTGTCATCAGAAACTAGCAGGGAGCAATTGCAATAGTTACATGACAGTGAATGTGCTGTGAGTTTGACTTTTGGATTATTTTGAGTATTAGTTTTTTGTTTATACCAAAACATGTCAGTTATCAATAAAAACTGATAATTGAATCACATGACACTACTACCTTCAAGATTTGCTTAGAAAAAAACCTGTTCGAATATGGTTCTGAGTGAGCGGCTTTTGGACTATTTTGAGTCTTTGCACTCTATTTTAATTAAAAACATGTCCAGATTTTCCTTAAAACTGCCAATGATTCATCACAACAATTCAAGAACATATTGATTATCCACACAAATGTATCTGCGGGTAAACGAGCGTGTTATGGATTTGACTTATAGACTTTTTGAGTCATCATATTTTATTTCTGTTATGAAATGTGTCGGTTGTCATTAGAAACTAATAGGGAGCAATTGCATTAGTTACATGTTAGTACATCTTTATTACGCAGAGTGAATGTGCTGTGAAATTGACTTTTGGATTATTTTGAGTATTAGTTTTTTGTCTATACTGCAAAAAATGTCAGTTATCAATAAAAAAATGATAAATAAATAAATGTAAAACAAAGTTTTTTTTACACTTGAGTTCTGTAGATAGTAGCAATGTTGCTAATGCTACATAAAAAAAGAGGGGTAAAATGAGAAACACTGTGGCCGAATTCTTCATAGTAAATGTGTCTGAAAACAATAAAGCAATGAATATATCAATAATAAATACTTTCCAAATACACTGATTACTAAACATATATGTATAATGTATATATCGTACTTTTCGGAGTATAAGTCGCTCCGGAGTATAAGTCGCACCGGCCGAAAATGCATAATAAAGAAGGAAAAAAAAACATATATAAGTTGCACTGGAGTATAAGTCGCATTTTTGGGGGGAAATGTATTTGATAAAACCCAACACCAAGAATATACATTTGAAAGGCAATTTAAAATAAATAAAGAATAGTGAACAACAATTTGTTAAAAATGTGTAATGATTGGCAATGATTCATTACAATAATTTGAGGACATATTAATTATCCACACAAATGTATCTGCGGGTAATCGAGCGTGTTATGGATTTGACTTATAGACTTTTTAAGTCATCGCATTTTATTTCTGTTATGAAATGTGTCGGTTGTCATTAGAGACTAGCAGGGAGCAATTGCATTAGTTACTTGACATGTCTTCATTACGCAGAGTGAATGTTCTGTGAGTTTGACTTTTGGATTATTTTGAGTATTAATTGGGTTTTTTTATACTAAAAATGTCAGTTATCAATAAAAACTGATAATTGAATCACATGACACTACCACCTTCAGATTTACTTAGAAAAAAACCTGTTCGAATATGGTTCTGAGTGAGCGGCTTTTGGACTATTTTGAGTCTCATACTCTATTTCCGTTTAAAAATGTGTAGATTCCCTTTAAAACTGGCAATGATTCATTACAATAATATCAATTATCCACAGAAATGTATCTGCGGGTAATTGAACATGTTATGGATTTGACTTTTAGACATTTTGAGTCATCGTCTTTTATTTCTGTTATGAAATGTGTCGGTTGTCATTAGAGACTAGCAGGGAGCAATTGCATTGGTTACATGACACATCTTTATTACGCACATTGAATGTGCTGTGAGTTTGACTTTTGGATTATTTTGAGTATCAGTTTTTTGTTTCTACCAAAAAAATGTCAGTGATCAATAACAACTCATAATTGAATCACATGACACTACCACCTTCAGATTTACTTAGAAAAGGCTGAATAAGTGTACGTTATATGAGGCATAAATAACCAACTGGTATGTTAACGTAACATATTATGGTAAGAGTCATTCAAATAACTATAACATATAGAACATGCTATACGTTTACCAAACAATCTGTCACTCCTAATCGCTAAATCCCATGAAATCTTATACGTCTAGTCTCTTACGTGAATGAGATAAATAATATTATTTGATATTTTACGCTAATGTGTTAATAATTTCACACATAAGTCGCTCCTGAGTATAAGTCGCACCCCCGGCCAAACTATGAAAAAAACTGCGACTTATAGTCCGAGAAATACGGTATAAAAATATTCAATATAATTTTAAATAGTTCTACTTGAGTCCTGTAGGTGGCAGTAAGGCTATTTGAGCTCATTTAAAAAAAAAGGTAAAAAGACAGAGAAATTGTACTTTCATGTTCTTGAAGAATTCATCATTAAATAAATGTATTATTAAAAAAAAAAATCTACTGATAAATTATAAAATTTTAGTCTTGTAGTGGCAGGATTTTTACTAATGCTAAAAAAAAAATGAGCAAAAAGACATCTAAATGAATCATTTTGTCAACTGTGGGTACATATATATATATATATATATATATATATATATATAAAAGAAAGAAATAACAAAAAAACAAAGTAATGTCTACAAATACATCAATTAAATAAACAAAGGAAAAAAAGAAAAAAAGAAAAAGAAATAATAATACATAAATAATAATAGTAATCAGAAATAAAATAAAATATAAACAGATACATACAGTACATATATATATATATATATATATATATATATACATATATATATATATATATATATATATATATATATATATATATATATATATATTATGTATTATTATTTCTTTTTCTTTTTTTCTTTTTTTCCCTTGTTTATTTAATTGATGTATTTGTAGATATTACTTTGTTTTTTGTTGTTGTTTCTTTCTTTTTTTGGGGGGGGTGGTTGGTATGGGTGGGATAGAAACAAAAATATTTTGACATTTAGGGCAGACAATAGATATATGATTTATGTGAATATGATGTAATGCAGTGTTTTTCAACCACTGTGCCGCGGCCGTGAGATACAGTCTGGTGTGCCGTGGGAGATGATCTAATTTCACCTATTTGGGTTAAAAATCTTTTTTGCAAACCAGTAATTATAGTCTGCAAATGATGTGTTGTTGTTGAGTGTCTGTGCTGTCTATATAAACAAAAGCTAAGTGCCCCTAAGAAAAGGCATTAAAGCGTAGGGACGGCTATGCACTGAACTGGCTACAAAGTAAACAAAAACAGAATGCTGGACGACAGCAAAGACTTACTGTGGAGCAAAGGCAATGTACATCCGAACATGATATGACAATCAACAATGTCCTCACAAAGACGGATACAAAACAACTGTAATATTCTTGATTGCTAAAACAAAGTAGATCGCTTAAAGGAAGACATGAAACTGCTACAGGAAAATACCAAAAAAAAAAAGAGAAAAAGCCACCAAAATAGGAGCGCAAGACAAGAACTAAAACACTACGCACAGGAAAACAGCTAAAAAAGGTTGAAAAACACTGATGTAATGGATAGGAATGTCTGATGCTGGATGTCAATAAAAATAAAAAAAAATAAAAAAAATAAATAATTTTTTTGTGTGTGTAAAAACCACAAGAAAATTACATTTAAATACATAATTAGTATAAAAATATTTAAAAAAATAAAGAAAAAATAAAGGAGGCTATTTATGATCGCCACCAGAATGTAATGTGTGCCTACTCATATCATAATAAATCAGACTAGCGCTCGTTTTATTTGGAATAATCAACCGTGCAAACATTGAAATATAAAGTCAGCCGCTCTTTAAGCTCCTGTGATGGGAGTCAGTTTGTCTTTCATCTGGATTCTTCATTTACATGCACGTTGTTGTCGCACAGTGTGCAGCCTCCTCTCATGGTCTGTAATTGGCTTCTATCAGCCTGCTGGCAATGAATCATCCTGCAGATCTTTCTTACTGGGAGGAGCGTAGTTTTACTTTGAGTAAACACACACGGGTGGAAGGAACATGGCGACGCCGTGGCTTTAAGAAGAAAAAAAAACACACCAAAAAAAACACCAAAACAAGGCCTTTAAGATTCTGTCTCCGGATTGTGTTGAGCAGAGAAGAACACTGAGCAACCTCCAGATGGCTGCTCTAATAATAAATACTAAGACGACATCATGGAGCACCAGGAGCTGCACCATCCTCTGGACATAACTTCCCTGACGTTGTGGATTATTTCGAGTCTTATCTCAAGTCGTTCGGATCATTTCTTCTGTGAAAGGTGGTGGATGTCATCAATTAGCTGTGAGAGGAGTGATCACTTGAATTAAATGATACAGTACGACTTCATCACGCACACGAATGTGGTTCTGAGTGAGCGGCTTTTGGACTATTTTGAGTCTTTATATTTTATTTTCGTTTAAAAATGTGTAGATTCCCTTTAAAACTGGCAATGATTCATTACAACAATATCAATTATCCACACAACTGTTGCGGGTAATTGAACATGTTATGATTCGACTTTTAGACTTTTTGAGTCATCGTCTTTTATTTCTGTTATGAAATGTGTCGGTTGTCATTAGAAACTAGCAGGGAGCAATTGTATTAGTTACATGACACATCTTTATTACGCACAGTAAATGTGCTGTGAGTTTGACTTTTGGATTATTTTGAGTATTAGTTTTTTTGTTTACACCAAAAAAATGTCAATTATCAATAAAAGCTGATAATTGAATCACATGACACTACTACCTTCAAGATTTGTTTAGAAAAATACCTGTTCGAATATGGTTCTGAGTGAGCGGATTTTGGACTATTTTGAGTCTTTGTACTCTATTTTCATTAAAAACATGTCCAGATTTTCTTTAAAACTGGCAATTATTCATCACAACAATTCAAGAACATATTGATTATCCACACAAATGTATCTGCGGGTAAACGAGCGTGTTATGGGTTTGACTTATAGACTTTTTGAGTCATCATATTTTATTTCTGTTATGAAATGTGTCGGTTGTCATTAGAAACTAATAGGGAGCAATTGCATTAGTTACATGTTAGTACATCTTTATTACGCAGAGTGAATGTGCTGTGAGTTTGACTTTTGGATTATTTTGAGTATTAGTTGGGTTTTTTTATACTAAAAAGATCAGTTATCAATAAAAACTGATAATTGAATCACATGACACTACCACTTTCAGATTTACTTAGAAAAAAACCTATCCGAATATGGTTCTGAGTGAGCGGCTTTTGGACTATTTTGAGTCTTTATATTCTATTTTCGTTTAAAATGTGTAGAGTCCCTTTAAAACTGGCAATGATTCATTACAATAATATCAATTATCCACACAAATGCATCTGCGGGTAATTGAACATGTTATGGATTTGACTTTTAGACTTTTTGAGTCATCGTCTTTTATTTCTGTTATGAAATGTGTCGGTTGTCATTAGAAACTAGCAGGGAGCAATTGCATTAGTTACTTGACATGTCTTCATTATGGAGAGTGAATGTGTTGTCAGTTTGACTTTTGGATTATTTTGAGTATTATTATTATTTTTCATACTACAAAAAATGTCAGTTATCAACAAAAACTGATAATTGAATCACATGACACTACCACCTTCAGATTTACCTAGAAAAAAACCTGTTTGATTATGGTTCTGAGTGAGTGGCTTTTGGACCATTTTGAGTCTTTGTACTCTATTTTCGTTAAAAACCTCTAATGATTGGCAATGATCCATCACAATAATTCGAGGACATATTAATTATCCACACAAATGTATCCGCGGGTAATCGAGCGTGTTATGGATTTGACTTATAGACTTTTTGAGTCATCGTCTTTTATTTCTGTTATGAAATGTGTCGGTTGTCATTAGAAACTAGCAGGGAGCAATTGCATTAGTTACTTGACATGTCTTCATTACGCAGAGTGAATGTGCTGTGAGTTTGACTTTTGGATTATTTTGAGTATTAGTTGGGGTTTTTTATACTAAAAAGGTCAGTTATCAATAAAAACTGATAATTGAATCACATGACACTACTACCTTCAAGATTCGCTTAGAAAAATACCTGTTCGAATATGGTTCTGAGTGAGCGGCTTTTGGACTATTTTGAGTCTTTGTACTCTATTCTCGTTAAAAACGTGTAATGATTGGCAATGATTCATCACAATAATTTGAGAACATATAAATTATCCACACAAATGTATCTGCGGGTAAACAAGTGTGTTATGGTTTTGACTTAGAGACTTTTTGAGTCATCATATTTTATTTCTGTTATTAAATGTGTCGGTTGTCATTAGAAACTAGCAGGGAGCAATTGCATTAGTTACATGACAGTGAATGTGCTGTGAGTTTGAATTTTGGATTATTTTGAGTATTAGTTTTTTGTTTATTCCAAAAAATGTCAGTCATCAATAAAAGCTGATAATTGAATCACATGACACTACTACCTTCAAAATTTGTTTAGAAAAATACCTGTCCGAATATGGTTCTGAGTGAGCGGCTTTTGGACTATTTTAAGTCTTTGTACTTTATTTTCATTAAAAACATGTCCAGATTTTCCTTAAAACTGGCAATGATTCATCACAACAATTCAAGAACATATTGATTATCCACACAAATGTATCTGCGGGTAAACGAGCGTGTTATGGGTTTGACTTATAGACTTTTTGAGTCATCATATTTTATTTCTGTTATGAAATGTGTCGGTTGTCATTAGAAACTAATAGGGAGCAATTGCATTAGTTACATGTTAGTACATCTTTATTACGCAGAGTGAATGTACTGTGAGTTTGACTTTTGGATTATTTTGAGTATTAGTTGGGTTTTTTTATACTAAAAAGGTCAGTTATCAATAAAAACTGATAATTGAATCACATGACACTACTACCTTCAGATTTACTTAGAAAAAAAACCTGTTTGAATATGGTTCTGAGTGAGCGGCTTTTGGACTATTTTGAGTCTTTATATTCTATTTTCGTTTAAAATGTGTAGAGTCCCTTTAAAACTGGCAATGATTCATTACAATAATATCAATTATCCACACAAATGCATCTGCGGGTAATTGAACATGTTATGGATTTGACTTTTAGACTTTTTGAGTCATCGTCTTTTATTTCTGTTATGAAATGTGTCGGTTGTCATTAGAAACTAGCAGGGAGCAATTGCATTAGTTACTTGACATGTCTTCATTATGGAGAGTGAATGTGTTGTCAGTTTGACTTTTGGATTATTTTGAGCATTATTATTATTTTTCATACTACAAAAAATGTCAGTTATCAACAAAAACTGATAATTGAATCACATGACACTACCACCTTCAGATTTACCTAGAAAAAAACCTGTTTGATTATGGTTCTGAGTGAGTGGCTTTTGGACCATTTTGAGTCTTTGTACTCTATTTTCGTTAAAAACCTCTAATGATTGGCAATGATCCATCACAATAATTCGAGGACATATTAATTATCCACACAAATGTATCCGCGGGTAATCGAGCGTGTTATGGATTTGACTTATAGACTTTTTGAGTCATCGTCTTTTATTTCTGTTATGAAATGTGTCGGTTGTCATTAGAAACTAGCAGGGAGCAATTGCATTAGTTACTTGACATGTCTTCATTACGCAGAGTGAATGTGCTGTGAGTTTGACTTTTGGATTATTTTGAGTATTAGTTGGGTTTTTTTATACTAAAAAGGTCAGTTATCAATAAAAACTGATAATTGAATCACATGACACTACTACCTTCAAGATTCGCTTAGAAAAATACCTGTTCGAATATGGTTCTGAGTGAGCGGCTTTTGGACTATTTTGAGTCTTTGTACTCTATTCTCGTTAAAAACGTGTAATGATTGGCAATGATTCATCACAATAATTCGAGAACATATAAATTATCCACACAAATGTATCTGCGGGTAAACAAGTGTGTTATGGTTTTGACTTAGAGACTTTTTGAGTCATCATATTTTATTTCTGTTATTAAATGTGTCGGTTGTCATTAGAAACTAGCAGGGAGCACTTGCAATAGTTACATGACAGTGAATGTGCTGTGAGTTTGAATTTTGGATTATTTTGAGTATTAGTTTTTTGTTTATTCCAAAAAATGTCAGTTATCAATAAAAGCTGATAATTGAATCACATGACACTACTACCTTCAAAATTTGTTTAGAAAAATACCTGTTCGAATATGGTTCTGAGTGAGCGGCTTTTGGACTATTTTAAGTCTTTGTACTTTATTTTCATTAAAAACATGTCCAGATTTTCCTTAAAACTGGCAATGATTCATCACAACAATTCAAGAACATATTGATTATCCACACAAATGTATCTGCGGGTAAACGACCGTGTTATGGATTTGATTTATAGACTTTTTGAGTCATCATATTTTATTTCTGTTATGAAACGTGTCGGTTGTCATTAGACACTAATAGGGAGCAATTGCATTAGTTACATGTTAGTACATCTTCATTACGCAGAGTGAATGTGCTGTGAGTATGACTTTTGGATTATTTTGAGTATTAGTTTTTTGTTTATACTGCAAAAAATGTCAGTTATCAATAAAAATTGATAATTGAATCACATGACACTACCACTTTCAAGATTAACTTAGAAACACACCTGTTCCGCATTGCTTTAAATGTATGACTTTTAAAATATTCATATTTAGTAATTAATAACATTATCTAATATTTTAATCTTGCTCTTTCTATGTATTTTTGTGTTTATGTTGTATGCTTTATTAAATATTTATTTATTATGCATATGTAGCTGTGGGTATACGAGCGAACATGACTTTTGGATTATTTTGAGTGTTTGTATCTAATTTCTATTATGCATTTTTTTTTGCTTATCGTTAAGGATTATACTACGCTTCCCAAAAATACAAAGATGAGCTGAACACAATGGCCAACACTCCAGTCTGAACAAGCAATGACATTTGACTTTTGGATTATTTTGAGTCTGTGTATTTCATGTCTACTATGGGATGCATCAGTTGAAAAAAAATTGGCAAGGAAAGTTATAATAAAACATGTCTTTATTATGCAAGCAAATGTAGTTGCGGATACAGGCGAACATATTGTTGGTTTGACTTGTCGGTTTTTTAGTCTTTATATTTTGTTTTCATCAGGAAATGTGTTATCGTTAAGAATTGGCAAAAAGCGATTATATTAATTAAATAATACTTCTTTATTATGCACACGAGAGAGTGAGCCTTTCTAAGTTTAAGAGACAAGAAAACATACACTTTTGCCCGAAAGGTGCGCGCTCTTTCTCTCTCTCTCTCTGTTTAACTTTTCGATTATTTTGAGTCTTCATTTTTTTTAATTTATGAAATTCAGTTCTCCAAACTGGTATGAATTAATCACCTTATATGCGTGTTTATTATGCATGCTTTAATAAATATTTATTGTATTGTAGGTATATAAGCGAGTATGACGTAGATTTGACTTTTGGATTATTTTGAGTGTTTGTATTTAATTTCTATTATAAAACATTTTTGCTTATCGTTATGGATTATACTACGCTTCTCAAAAAGACAAGGATGAGCTGAACACAATGGCCAACACTCCAGTCCAAACAACCAATTACATTTGAATTTTGGATTATTTTGAGTCTTAATTTTTTTTTTTATTATGAAATGTGTCGGTTTTCAAAACCGGTAATATGAGTATTTATTATGCATGCTTTATTACATATGTATTTATTAGGTATATAAAAGCGAGCATGACGTGGTTTTGACTTTTTGAATATATTATATATAGAGTCTTTGTATGTATTTTCTATTATTAAAAATAAAATGTTGGTTATCGTTAAGGATTATACTATGCTTCCCAAATAGACAAAGATGAGCTTTGAGTCTTTGTATTTTTTTTCATCAGGAAATGTGTTATCGCTAAGAACTGGCAAAAAGTGATTACATTGATTAAATGATACTTCTTTGTTACGCACACAAGTGAGTGAGCGCACCGTAGGTTTAACTTTTGGGTTATTTTGAGTCTTAATTTTTGTTAAATTATGAAATTCAGTTCTCAAAACTGGTATGAATTAAACACATTATAAGCGTGTTTATTATGCATGCTTTAATAAGTATTTATTGATTATGCAAATGTGGCTGTAGGTATATAAGCGAGCATGACGTAGACTTGACTTTAGGATTATTTTGAGTGTTCGTGTTTAATTTCTATTATCAAAAATGTTTGCTTATCGTTAAGGTATATACTATGCTTCTCAAAAAGACAAAGATGAGCTGAACACAATAGCCAACAGTCCAGTCCAAACAAGCAATGACATTTGACTTTTGGATTATGTTGAGTCTTCATATTTTTTTTTTTTATTTATGAAATGTGTCGGTTTTCGAAACGGGTAAGAATTATTAAAATATGCGTGTTTATTATGCATGCTTAATTATATATGTATTTATTAGGTAAATAAAAGCGAGCATGACGTAGATTTGACTTTTGGAATATATTGAGTCTTTGTATGTATTTTCTATTATTAAAAAAAAATGTTGGTTATCATTAAGGATTATACTTTGCTTCCCAAATAGACAAAGATAAGCTTTGAGTCGTTATATTTTTTTCATCAGGAAATGCGTTATCGTTAAGAACTGGCAAAAAGTGATTACATTGATTAAATTATACTTCTTTGTTATGCACAAAAGTGAGTGAGCGCACCGTAGGTTTAACTTTTGGATTATTTTGAGTCTTTTTTTGTGTTAAATTATGAAATTCAGTTCTCAAAACTGGTATGAAATAATCACATTATAAGCGTCTTTATTATGCATGCTTTAATACATATTTATTGATTATGCAAATGTGGCTGTAGGTATATAAACGAGCATGACGTAGATTTGACTTTTGGATTATTTTGAGTGTTCGTGTTTAATTTCTATTATCAAAAATGTTTGCTTATCGTTAAGGTATATACTACGCTTCCCAAAAAGACGAAGA